>NW_027149880.1:300000-445182 GCF_031143425.1 Pleurodeles waltl | reverse complement strand
CGGCTGAGCTAGAGGCCTAAATCTACAGGTAGGCACTTTGAAAAAAACACCTTTGTTTTCTCTCAAAAATTTGGATGTGTCCACGTTGCGCTTTGGGGCGTTTCCTGTCGCGGGCGCTAGGCCTACCCACACAAGTGAGGTATCATTTTTATCGGGAGACGTGGGGGAACGCTGGGTGGAAGGAAATTTGTGGCTCCTCTCAGATTCCAGAACTTTCTGCCACAGAAATGTGAGGAACATGTGTTTTTTTAGCCAAATTTTGAGGTTTGCAAAGGATTCTGAGTAACAGAACCTGGTCCGAGCCACACAAGTCACCCCATCTTGGATTCCCCTAGTTCTCTAGTTTTCAGAAATGCACAGGTTTGGTAGGTTTCCCTAGGTGCCGGCTGAGCTAGAGGCCTAAATCTACAGGTAGGCACTTTGAAAAAAACACCTCTGTTTTCTCTCAAAAATGTGGATGTGTCCACGTTGCGCTTTGGGGCGTTTCCTGTCGCGGGCGCTAGGCCTACCCTCACAAGTGAGGTATCATTTTTATCTGAAGACGTGGGGGAACGCTGGGTGGAAGGAAATTTGTGGCTCCTCTCAGATTCCAGAACTTTCTGCCATAGAAATGTGAGGAACATGTGTTTTTTTAGTCAAATTTTGAGGTTTGCAAAGGATTCTGGGTAACAGAACCTGGTCCGAGCCACACAAGTCACCCCATCTTGGATTCCCCTAGGTCTCTAGTTTTCAGAAATGCACAGGTTTGGTAGGTTTCCCTAGGTGCCGGCTGAGCTACAGGCCAAAATCTACAGGTAGGCACTTTGCAAAAAACACCTCTGTTTTCTTTAAAAGATTTGGATGTGTCCACGTTGCGCTTTGGGGCGTTTCCGGTCGCGGGCGCTAGGCCTACCCACACAAGTGAGGTATCATTTTTATCGGGAGACGTGGGGGAACACTGGGTGGAAGGAAATTTGTGGCTCCTCTCAGATTCCAGAACTTTCTGCCACAGAAATGTGAGGAACATGTGTTTTTTTAGCCAAATTTTGAGGTTTGCAAAGGATTCTGAGTAACAGAACCTGGTCCGAGCCACACAAGTCACCCCATCTTGGATTCCCCTAGGTCTCTAGTTTTCAGAAATGCACAGGTTTGGTAGGTTTCCCTCAGTGCCGGCTGAGCTACAGGCCTAAATCTACAGGGAGGCACTTTGCAAAAAACACCTCTGTTTCCTTTCAAAAATTTGGATGTGTCCACGTTGCGCTTTGGGGCGTTTCCTGTCGCGGGCGCTAGGCCTACCCACACAAGTGAGGTATCATTTTTATCTGAAGACGTGGGGGAACGCTGGGTGGAAGGAAATTTGTGGCTCCTCTCAGATTCCAGAACTTTCTGCCACAGAAATGTGAGGAACATGTGTTTTTTTAGTAAAATTTTGAGGTTTGCAAAGGATTTTGGGTAACAGAACCTGGTCCGAGCCACACAAGTCACCCCATCTTGGATTCCCCTAGGTCTCTAGTTTTCAGAAATGCACAGGTTTGGTAGGTTTCCCTAGGTGCCGGCTGAGCTACAGGCCAAAACCTACAGGTAGGCACTTTGCAAAAAACACCTCTGTTTTCTTTAAAAAATTTGGATGTGTCCACGTTGCGCTTTGGGACGTTTCCTGTCGCGGGCGCTAGGCCTACCCCACAAGTGAGGTATCATTTTTATCGGGAGACGTGGGGGAACGCTGGGTGGAAGGAAATTTGTGGCTCCTATCAGATTCCAGAACTTTCTGCCACAGAAATATGAGGAACATGTGCTTTTTTAGCCAAATTTTGAGGTTTGCAAAGGATTCTAGGTAACAGAACCTGGTCCGAGCCACACAAGTCACCCCATCTTGGATTCCCCTAGGTCTCTAGTTTTCAGAAATGCACAGGTTTGGTAGGTTTCCCTAGGTGCCGGCTAAGCTACAGGTCAAAATCTACAGGTTGGAACTTTGCAAAAAACACCTCTGTTTTCTTTCAAAAATTTGGATGTGTCCACGTTGCGCTTTGGGGCGTTTCCTGTCGCGGGCGCTAGGCCTACCCACACAAGTGAGGTATAATTTTTATCTGGAGATGTGGGGGAATGCTGGGTGGAAGGAAATTTGTGGCTCCTCTCAGATTCCAGAACTTTCTGCCACAGAAATGTGAGGAACATGTGTTTTTTTAGCCAAATTTTGAGGTTTGCAAAGGATTCTGGGTAACAGAACCTGGTCCGAGCCACACAAGTCACCCCATCTTGGATTCCCCTAGGTCTCTAGTTTTCAGAAATGCACAGGTTTGGTAGGTTTCCCTAGGTGCCGGCTGAGCTACAGGCCAAAATCTACAGGTAGGCACTTTGCAAAAAACACCTCTGTTTTCTTTAAAAAATGTGGATGTGTCCACGTTGCGCTTTGGGGCGTTTCCTGTCGCAGGCGCTAGGCCTACCCACACAAGTGAGGTATCATTTTTATCTGGAGACGTGGGGGAACGCTGGGTGGAAGGAAATTTGTGGCTCCTCTCAGATTCCAGAACTTTCTGCCACAGAAATGTGAGGAACATGTGTATTTTTAGCCACATTTTGAGGTTTGCAAAGGATTCTGAGTAACATAACCTGGTCCGAGCCACACAAGTCACCCCATCTTGGATTCCCCTAGGTCTCTAGTTTTCAGAAATGCACAGGTTTGGTAGGTTTCCCTCGGTGCCGGCTGAGCTAGAGGCCAAAATCTACAGGTAGGCACTTTGAAAAAAACACCTCTGTTTTCTTTCAAAAATTTGGATGTGTCCACGTTGCGCTTTGGGGTTTTTCCTGTCGCGGGCGCTAGGCCTACCCACACAAGTGAGGTATCATTATTATCAGGAGACGTGGGGGAACGCTGGGTGGAAGGAAATTTGTGGCTCCTCTCAGAATCTAGAACTTTCTGCCACAGAAATGTCAGGAACATGTGTTTTTTTAGCCAAATTTTGAGGTTTGCAAAGGATTCTGGGTAACAGAACCTGGTCCGAGCCACACAAGTCACCCCATCTTGGATTCCCCTAGGTCGCTAGTTTTCAGAAATGCACAGGTTGGATATGTTTCCCTTGGTGCCGGCTGAGCTACAGGCCAAAATCTACAGGTAGGCACTTTGCAAAAAACACCTCTGTTTTCTTTTCAAAATTTGGATGTGTCCACATTGCGCTTTGGGGCGTTTCCTGTCGCGTGCGCTAGGCCTACCCACACAAGTGAGGTATCATTTTTATCTGGAGACGTGGGGGAACGCTGGGTGAAATTAAATTTGTGGCTCCTCTCAGATTCCAGAACTTTCTGCCACAGAAATATGAGGAACATGTGTATTTTTAGTAACATTTTGAGGTTTGCAAAGGATTCTGAGTAACAGAACCTGGTCCGAGCCACACAAGTCACCCCATCTTGGATTCCCCTAGGTGTCTAGTTTTCAGAAATGCACAGGTTTGGTAGGTTTCCCTCGGTGCCGGCTGAGCTAGAGGCCAAAATCTACAGGTAGGCACTTTGAAAAAAACACCTCTGTTTTCTTTCAAAAATTTGGATGTGTCCACGTTGCGCTTTGGGGTTTTTCCTGTCGCGGGCGCTAGGCCTACCCACACAAGTGAGGTATCATTTTTATCTGGAGACGTGGGGGAACGCTGGGTGGAAGGAAATTTGTGGCTCCTCTCAGATTCCAGAACTTTCTGCCACAGAAATGTGAGGAACATGTGTTTTTTTAGCCAAATTTTGAGGTTTGCAAAGGATTCTGGGTAACAGAACCTGGTCCGAGCCACACAAGTTACCCCATCTTGGATTCCCCTAGGTCTCTAGTTTTCAGAAATGCACAGGTTGGATAGGTTTCCCTAGGTGCCGGCTGAGCTACAGGCCAAAATCTACAGGTAGGCACTTTGCAAAAAACACCTCTGTTTTCTTTCAAAAATTTGGATGTGTCCACGTTGTGCTTTGGGGCGTTTCCTGTCGCGGGCGCTAGGCCTACCCACACAAGTGAGGTATCATTTTTATCGGGAGACGTGGGGGAACGCTGGGTGGAAGGAAATTTGTGGCTCCTATCAGATTCCAGAACTTTCTGCCACAGAAATGTGTGGAACATGTGCTTTTTTAGCCAAATTTTGAGGTTTGCAAAGGATTCTGGGTAACAGAACCTGGTCCGAGCCACACAAGTCACCCCATCTTGGATTCCCCTAGGTCTCTAGTTTTTAGAAATGCACAGGTTTGGTAGGTTTCCCTTGGTGCCGGCTGAACTACAGGCCAAAATCTACAGGTAGGCACTTTGCAAAAAACACCTCTGTTTTCTTTTAAAAATTTGGATGTGTGCACGTTGCGCTTTGGGGTGTTTCCTGTCGCGGGCGCTAGGCCTACCCACACAAGTGAGGTATCATTTTTATCGGGATACGTGGGGGAACGCTGCGTGGAAGGAAATTTGTGGCTCCTCTCAGATTCCAGAACTTTCTGCCACAGAAATGTGAGGAACATGTGTTTTTTTAGCCAAATTTTGAGGTTTGCAAAGGATTCTGAGTAACAGAACCTGGTCCGAGCCACACAAGCCACCCCATCTTGGATTCCCCTAGGTCTCTAGTTTTCAGAAATGCACAGGTTTGGTAGGTTTCCCTAGGTGCCGGCTGAGCTACAGGCCTAAATCTACAGGTAGGCACTTTGAAAAAAACACCTCTGTTTTCTTTAAAAAATTTGGATGTGTGCACGTTGCGCTTTGGGGTGTTTCCTGTCGCGGGCGCTAGGCCTACCCACACAAGTGAGGTATCATTTTTATCGGGATACGTGGGGGAACGCTCCGTCGAAGGAAATTTGTGGCTACTCTCAGATTCCAGAACTTTCTGCCACAGAAATGTGAAGAACATGTGTTTTTTTAGCCAAATTTTGAGGTTTGCAAAGGATTCTGAGTAACAGAACCTGGTCCGAGCCACACAAGTCACCCCATCTTGGATTCCCCTAGGTCTCTAGTTTTCAGAAATGCACAGGTTTGGTAGGTTTCCCTAGGTGCCGGCTGAGCTAGAGGCCTAAATCTACAGGTAGGCACTTTGAAAAAAACACCTCTGTTTTCTTTCAAAAATTTGGATGTGTCAACGTTGCGCTTTGGGGCATCTTCTGTCGCGGCCGCTAGGCCTACCCACACAAGTGAGGTATCATTTTTATCAGGAGACGTGGGGGAACACTGGGTGGAAGGAAATTTGTGGCTCCTCTCAGATTCCAGAACTTTCTGCCACAGAAATGTGAGGAACATGTGTTTTTTTAGCCAAATTTTGAGGTTTGCAAAGGATTCTGAGTAACAGAACCTGGTCCGAGCCACACAAGTCACCCCATCTTGGATTCCCCTTGGTCTCTAGTTTTCAGAAATGCACAGGTTTGGTAGGTTTCCCTAGGTGCCGGCTGAGCTAGAGGCCTAAATCTACAGGTAGGCACTTTGAAAAAAACACCTTTGTTTTCTCTCAAAAATTTGGATGTGTCCACGTTGCGCTTTGGGGCATTTCCTGTCGCGGGCGCTAGGCCTACCCACACAAGTGAGGTATCATTTTTATCTGAAGACGTGGGGGAACGCTGGGTGGAAGGAAATTTGTGGCTCCTCTCAGATTCCAGAACTTTCTGCCACAGAAATGTGAGGAACATGTGTTTTTTTAGTCAAATTTTGAGGTTTGCAAAGGATTCTGGGTAACAGAACCTGGTCTGAGCCACACAAGTCACCCCATCTTGGATTCCCCTATGTCTCTAGTTTTCAGAAATGCACAGGTTTGGTAGGTTTCCCTAGGTGCCGGCTGAGCTACAGGCCAAAATCTACAGGTAGGCACTTTGCAAAAAACACCTCTGTTTTCTTTCAAAAATTTGGATGTGTCCACGTTGCGCTTTGGGGCGTTTCCTGTCACGGTCGCTAGGCCTACCCACACAAGTGAGGTATCATTTTTATCGGGAGACGTGGGGGAACGCTGGGTGGAAGGAAATTTGTGGCTCCTCTCAGATTCCAGAACTTTCTGCCACAGAAATGTGAGGAACATGTGTTTTTTTAGCCAAATTTTGAGGTTTGCAAAGGATTCTGAGTAACAGAACCTGGTCCGAGCCACACAAGTCACCCCATCTTGGATTCCCATAGGTCTCTAGTTTTCAGAAATGCACAGGTTTGGTAGGTTTCCCTAGGTGCCGGATGAGCTAGAGGCCTAAATCTACAGTTAGGCACTTTGAAAAAAACACCTTTGTTTTCTCTCAAAAATTTGGATGTGTCCACGTTGCGCTTTGGGGCGCTTCCTGTCGCGGGCCCTAGGCCTACCCACACAAGTGAGGTATCATTTTTATCTGAAGACGTGGGGGAACGCTGAGTGGAAAGACATTTGTGGCTCCTCTCCGATTCCAGAACTTTCTGCCACAGAAATGTGAGGAACATGTGTTTTTTTAGTCAAATTTTGAGGTTTGCAAAGGATTCTGGGTAACAGAACCTGGTCCGAGCCACACAAGTCACCCCATCTTGGATTCCCCTAGGTCTCTAGTTTTTAGAAATGCACAGGTTTGGTAGGTTTCCCTTGGTGCCGGCTGAACTACAGGCCAAAATCTACAGGTAGGCACTTTGCAAAAAAGACCTCTTTTTTCTTTAAAAAATTTGGATGTGTCCATGTTGCGCTTTGGGGCGTTTCCTGTCGCGGGCGCTAGGCCTACCCACACAAGTGAGGTATCATTTTTATCGGGAGACGTGGGGGAACACTGGGTGGAAGGAAATTTGTGGCTCCTCTCAGATTCCAGAACTTTCTGCCACAGAAATGTGAGGAACATGTGTTTTTTTAGCCACATTTTGAGGTTTGCAAAGGATTCTGGGTAACAGAACCTGGTCCGAGCTACACAAGTCACTCCATCTTGGATTCCCCTAGGTCTCTAGTTTTCAGAAATGCACAGATTTGGTAGGTTTCCCTAGGTGCCGGCTGAGCTACAGGCCAAAATCTACAGGTAGGCACTTTGCGAAAAACTCCTCTGTTTTCTTTAAAAAATTTGGATCTGTCCACGTTGCGCTTTGGGGCGTTTCCTGTCGCGGGCACTAGGCCTACCCACACAAGTGAGGTATCATTTTTATCGGGAGACGTGGGGGAACACTTGGTGGAAGGAAATTTGTGGCTCCTCTCAGATTCTAGAACTTTCTGCCACAGAAATGTGAGGAACATGTGTTTTTTTAGCAAAATTTTGAGGTTTGCAAAGGATTCTGGGTAACAGAACCTGGTCCGAGCTACACAAGTCACCCCATCTTGGATTCCCCTAGGTCTCTAGTTTTCAGAAATGCACAGGTTTGGTAGGTTTCCCTAGATGCCGGCTGAGCTACAGGCCAAAATCTACAGGTAGGCACTTTGCAAAAAACACCTCTGTTTTCTTTAAAAAATTTGGATGTGTCCATGTTGCGCTTTGGGGCGTTTCCTGTCGCGGGCGCTCGGCCTACCAACACAAGTGAGGTATCATTTTTATCGGGAGACGTGGGTTAACGCTGGGTGGAAGGAAATTTGTGGCTCCTCTCAGATTCCAGAACTTTCTGCCACAGAAATGTGAGGAACATGTGTTTTTTTAGCCAAATTTTGAGGTTTGCAAAGGATTCTGGGTAACAGAACCTGGTCTGAGCCACACAAGTCACCCTATCATGGATTCCCCTAGGTCTCTAGTTTTCAGAAATGCACAGGTTTGGTAGGTTTCCCTAGGTGCCGGCTGAGCTACAGGCCAAAATCTACAGGTAGGCACTTTGCAAAAAACACCTCTGTTTTCTTTCAAAAATTTGGATGTGTCCACGTTGCGCTTTGGGGCATTTCCTGTCGCGGGCGCTAGGCCTACCCACACAAGTGAGGTATCATTTTTATCTGAAGACGTGGGGGAACGCTGGGTGGAAGGAAATTTGTGGCTCCTCTCAGATTCCAGAACTTTCTGCCACAGAAATGTGAGGAACATGTGTTTTTTTAGTCAAATTTTGAGGTTTGCAAAGGATTCTGGGTAACAGAACCTGGTCTGAGCCACACAAGTCACCCCATCTTGGATTCCCCTATGTCTCTAGTTTTCAGAAATGCACAGGTTTGGTAGGTTTCCCTAGGTGCCGGCTGAGCTACAGGCCAAAATCTACAGGTAGGCACTTTGCAAAAAACACCTCTGTTTTCTTTCAAAAATTTGGATGTGTCCACGTTGCGCTTTGGGGCGTTTCCTGTCACGGTCGCTAGGCCTACCCACACAAGTGAGGTATCATTTTTATCGGGAGACGTGGGGGAACGCTGGGTGGAAGGAAATTTGTGGCTCCTCTCAGATTCCAGAACTTTCTGCCACAGAAATGTGAGGAACATGTGTTTTTTTAGCCAAATTTTGAGGTTTGCAAAGGATTCTGAGTAACAGAACCTGGTCCGAGCCACACAAGTCACCCCATCTTGGATTCCCATAGGTCTCTAGTTTTCAGAAATGCACAGGTTTGGTAGGTTTCCCTAGGTGCCGGATGAGCTAGAGGCCTAAATCTACAGTTAGGCACTTTGAAAAAAACACCTTTGTTTTCTCTCAAAAATTTGGATGTGTCCACGTTGCGCTTTGGGGCGCTTCCTGTCGCGGGCCCTAGGCCTACCCACACAAGTGAGGTATCATTTTTATCTGAAGACGTGGGGGAACGCTGAGTGGAAGGACATTTGTGGCTCCTCTCCGATTCCAGAACTTTCTGCCACAGAAATGTGAGGAACATGTGTTTTTTTAGTCAAATTTTGAGGTTTGCAAAGGATTCTGGGTAACAGAACCTGGTCCGAGCCACACAAGTCACCCCATCTTGGATTCCCCTAGGTCTCTAGTTTTTAGAAATGCACAGGTTTGGTAGGTTTCCCTTGGTGCCGGCTGAACTACAGGCCAAAATCTACAGGTAGGCACTTTGCAAAAAAGACCTCTTTTTTCTTTAAAAAATTTGGATGTGTCCATGTTGCGCTTTGGGGCGTTTCCTGTCGCGGGCGCTAGGCCTACCCACACAAGTGAGGTATCATTTTTATCGGGAGACGTGGGGGAACACTGGGTGGAAGGAAATTTGTGGCTCCTCTCAGATTCCAGAACTTTCTGCCACAGAAATGTGAGGAACATGTGTTTTTTTAGCCACATTTTGAGGTTTGCAAAGGATTCTGGGTAACAGAACCTGGTCCGAGCTACACAAGTCACTCCATCTTGGATTCCCCTAGGTCTCTAGTTTTCAGAAATGCACAGATTTGGTAGGTTTCCCTAGGTGCCGGCTGAGCTACAGGCCAAAATCTACAGGTAGGCACTTTGCGAAAAACTCCTCTGTTTTCTTTAAAAAATTTGGATCTGTCCACGTTGCGCTTTGGGGCGTTTCCTGTCGCGGGCACTAGGCCTACCCACACAAGTGAGGTATCATTTTTATCGGGAGACGTGGGGGAACACTTGGTGGAAGGAAATTTGTGGCTCCTCTCAGATTCTAGAACTTTCTGCCACAGAAATGTGAGGAACATGTGTTTTTTTAGCAAAATTTTGAGGTTTGCAAAGGATTCTGGGTAACAGAACCTGGTCCGAGCTACACAAGTCACCCCATCTTGGATTCCCCTAGGTCTCTAGTTTTCAGAAATGCACAGGTTTGGTAGGTTTCCCTAGATGCCGGCTGAGCTACAGGCCAAAATCTACAGGTAGGCACTTTGCAAAAAACACCTCTGTTTTCTTTAAAAAATTTGGATGTGTCCATGTTGCGCTTTGGGGCGTTTCCTGTCGCGGGCGCTCGGCCTACCAACACAAGTGAGGTATCATTTTTATCGGGAGACGTGGGTTAACGCTGGGTGGAAGGAAATTTGTGGCTCCTCTCAGATTCCAGAACTTTCTGCCACAGAAATGTGAGGAACATGTGTTTTTTTAGCCAAATTTTGAGGTTTGCAAAGGATTCTGGGTAACAGAACCTGGTCTGAGCCACACAAGTCACCCTATCATGGATTCCCCTAGGTCTCTAGTTTTCAGAAATGCACAGGTTTGGTAGGTTTCCCTAGGTGCCGGCTGAGCTACAGGCCAAAATCTACAGGTAGGCACTTTGCAAAAAACACCTCTGTTTTCTTTCAAAAATTTGGATGTGTCCACGTTGCGCTTTGGGGCGTCTCCTGTCGCGGGCGCTAGGCCTATCCCACAAGTGAGGTATCATTTTTTTTCGGGAGACGTGGGGGAACGCTGGGTGGAAGGAAATTTGTGGCTCCTATCAGATTCCAGAACTTTCTGCCACAGAAATATGAGGAACATGTGCTTTTTTAGCCAAATTTTGAGGTTTGCAAAGGATTCTGGGTAACAGAACCTGGTCCGAGCCACACAAGTCACCCCATCTTGGATTCCCCTAGGTCTCTAGTTTTCAGAAATGCACAGGTTTGGTAGGTTTCCCTAGGTGCCGGCTAAGCTACAGGTCAAAATCTACAGATTGGAACTTTGCAAAAAACACCTCTGTTTTCTTTCAAAAATTTGGATGTGTCCACGTTGTACTTTGGGGCGTTTCCTGTCGCGGGCGCTAGGCCTACCCACACAAGTGAGGTATCATTTTTATCGGGAGATGTGGGGGAATGCTAGGTGGAAGGAAATTTGTGGCTCCTCTCAGATTCCAGAACTTTCTGCCACAGAAATGTGAGGAACATGTGTTTTTTTAGAAAAATTTTGAGGTTTGCAAAGGATTCTGGGTAACAGAACCTGGTCCGAGCCACACAAGTCACCCCATCTTGGATTCCCCTAGGTCTCTAGTTTTCAGAAATGCACAGGTTTGGTATGTTTCCCTAGGTGCCGGCTGAGCTACAGGCCAAAATCTACAGGTAGGCACTTTGCAAAAAACACCTCTGTTTTCTTTCAAAAATTTGGATGTGTCCACGTTGCGCTTTGGGGTGTTTCCTGTCGCAGGCGCTAGGCCTACCCACACAAGTGAGGTATCATTTTTATCTGGAGATGTGGGGGAACGCTGGGTGGAAGGAAATTTGTGGCTCCTCTCAGATTCCAGAACTTTCTGCCACAGAAATGTGAGGAACATGTGTTTTTTTAGCCACATTTTGAGGTTTGCAAAGGATTCTGAGTAACAGAACCTGGTCCGAGCCACACAAGTCCCCCCATCTTGGATTCCCCTAGGTCTCTAGTTTTCAGAAATGCACAGGTTTGGTAGGTTTCCCTCGGTGCCGGCTGAGCTAGAGGCCAAAATCTACAGGTAGGCACTTTGCAAAAAACACCTCTGTTTTCTTTCAAAAATTTGGATGTGTCCACGTTGCGCTTTGGGGCGTTTCCTGTCGCAGGCGCTAGGCCTACCCACACAAGTGAGGTATCATTTTTATCTGGAGACGTGGGGGAACGCTGGGTGGAAGGAAATTTGTGGCTCCTCTCAGATTCCAGAACTTTCTGCCACAGAAATGTGAGGAACATGTGTATTTTTAGCCACATTTTGAGGTTTGCAAAGGATTCTGAGTAACAGAACCTGGTCCGAGCCACACAAGTCACCCCATCTTGGATTCCCCTAGGTCTCTAGTTTTCAGAAATGCACAGGTTTGGTAGGTTTCCCTTGGTGCCGGCTGAGCTAGCGGCCAAAATCTACAGGTAGGCACTTTGAAAAAAACACCTCTGTTTTCTTTAAAAAATTTGGATGTGTCCACGTTGCGCTTTGGGGTTTTTCCTGTCGCGGGCGCTAGGCCTACCCACAAAAGTGAGGTATCATTATTATCAGGAGACGTGGGGGAACGCTGGGTGGAAGGAAATTTGTGGCTCCTCTCAGATTCCAGAACTTTCTGCCACAGAAATGTGAGGAACATGTGTTTTTTTAGTCAAATTTTGAGGTTTGCAAAGGATTCTGGGTAACAGAACCTGGTCTGAGCCACACAAGTCACCCCATCTTGGATTCCCCTATGTCTCTAGTTTTCAGAAATGCACAGGTTTGGTAGGTTTCCCTAGGTGCCGGCTGAGCTACAGGCCAAAATCTACAGGTAGGCACTTTGCAAAAAACACCTCTGTTTTCTTTCAAAAATTTGGATGTGTCCACGTTGCGCTTTGGGGCGTTTCCTGTCACGGTCGCTAGGCCTACCCACACAAGTGAGGTATCATTTTTATCGGGAGACGTGGGGGAACGCTGGGTGGAAGGAAATGTGTGGCTCCTCTCAGATTCCAGAACTTTCTGCCACAGAAATGTGAGGAACATGTGTTTTTTTAGCCAAATTTTGAGGTTTGCAAAGGATTCTGAGTAACAGAACCTGGTCCGAGCCACACAAGTCACCCCATCTTGGATTCCCCTAGGTCTCTAGTTTTCAGAAATGCACAGGTTAGGTAGGTTTCCCTAGGTGCCGGCTGAGCTAGAGGCCTAAATCTACAGGTAGGCACTTTAAAAAAAAACACCTCTGTTTTCTTTCAAAAATTTGGATGTGTCCACGTTGCGCTTTGGGGCGTTTCCTGTCGCGGCCGCTAGGCCTACCCACACAAGTGAGGTATCATTTTTATCAGGAGACGTGGGGGAACACTGGGTGGAAGGAAATTTGTGGCTCCTCTCAGATTCCAGAACTTTCTGCCACAGAAATGTGAGGAACATGTGTTTTTTTAGCCAAATTTTGAGGTTTGCAAAGGATTCTGAGTAACAGAACCTGGTCCGAGCCACACAAGTCACCCCATCTTGGATTCCCATAGGTCTCTAGTTTTCAGAAATGCACAGGTTTGGTAGGTTTCCCTAGGTGCCGGATGAGCTAGAGGCCTAAATCTACAGTTAGGCACTTTGAAAAAAACACCTTTGTTTTCTCTCAAAAATTTGGATGTGTCCACGTTGCGCTTTGGGGCGCTTCCTGTCGCGGGCCCTAGGCCTACCCACACAAGTGAGGTATCATTTTTATCTGAAGACGTGGGGGAACGCTGAGTGGAAGGAAATTTGTGGCTCCTCTCCGATTCCAGAACTTTCTGCCACAGAAATGTGAGGAACATGTGTTTTTTTAGTCAAATTTTGAGGTTTGCAAAGGATTCTGGGTAACAGAACCTGGTCCGAGCCACACAAGTCACCCCATCTTGGATTCCCCTAGGTCTCTAGTTTTTAGAAATGCACAGGTTTGGTAGGTTTCCCTTGGTGCCGGCTGAACTACAGGCCAAAATCTGCAGGTAGGCACTTTGCAAAAAAGACCTCTTTTTTCTTTAAAAAATTTGGATGTGTCCATGTTGCGCTTTGGGGCGTTTCCTGTCGCGGGCGCTAGGCCTACCCACACAAGTGAGGTATCATTTTTATCGGGAGACGTGGGGGAACACTGGGTGGAAGGAAATTTGTGGCTCCTCTCAGATTCCAGAACTTTCTGCCACAGAAATGTGAGGAACATGTGTTTTTTTAGCCACATTTTGAGGTTTGCAAAGGATTCTGGGTAACAGAACCTGGTCCGAGCTACACAAGTCACTCCATCTTGGATTCCCCTAGGTCTCTAGTTTTCAGAAATGCACAGATTTGGTAGGTTTCCCTAGGTGCCGGCTGAGCTACAGGCCAAAATCTACAGGTAGGCACTTTGCGAGAAACTCCTCTGTTTTCTTTAAAAAATTTGGATCTGTCCACGTTGCGCTTTGGGGCGTTTCCTGTCGCGGGCACTAGGCCTACCCACACAAGTGAGGTATCATTTTTATCGGGAGACGTGGGGGAACACTTGGTGGAAGGAAATTTGTGGCTCCTCTCAGATTCTAGAACTTTCTGCCACAGAAATGTGAGGAACATGTGTTTTTTTAGCAAAATTTTGAGGTTTGCAAAGGATTCTGGGTAACAGAACCTGGTCCGAGCTACACAAGTCACCCCATCTTGGATTCCCCTAGGTCTCTAGTTTTCAGAAATGCACAGGTTTGGTAGGTTTCCCTAGATGCCGGCTGAGCTACAGGCCAAAATCTACAGGTAGGCACTTTGCAAAAAACACCTCTGTTTTCTTTAAAAAATTTGGATGTGTCCATGTTGCGCTTTGGGGCGTTTCCTGTCGCGGGCGCTCGGCCTACCAACACAAGTGAGGTATCATTTTTATCGGGAGACGTGGGTTAACGCTGGGTGGAAGGAAATTTGTGGCTCCTCTCAGATTCCAGAACTTTCTGCCACAGAAATGTGAGGAACATGTGTTTTTTTAGCCAAATTTTGAGGTTTGCAAAGGATTCTGGGTAACAGAACCTGGTCTGAGCCACACAAGTCACCCTATCATGGATTCCCCTAGGTCTCTAGTTTTCAGAAATGCACAGGTTTGGTAGGTTTCCCTAGGTGCCGGCTGAGCTACAGGCCAAAATCTACAGGTAGGCACTTTGCAAAAAACACCTCTGTTTTCTTTCAAAAATTTGGATGTGTCCACGTTGCGCTTTGGGGCATTTCCTGTCGCGGGCGCTAGGCCTACCCACACAAGTGAGGTATCATTTTTATCTGAAGACGTGGGGGAACGCTGGGTGGAAGGAAATTTGTGGCTCCTCTCAGATTCCAGAACTTTCTGCCACAGAAATGTGAGGAACATGTGTTTTTTTAGTCAAATTTTGAGGTTTGCAAAGGATTCTGGGTAACAGAACCTGGTCTGAGCCACACAAGTCACCCCATCTTGGATTCCCCTATGTCTCTAGTTTTCAGAAATGCACAGGTTTGGTAGGTTTCCCTAGGTGCCGGCTGAGCTACAGGCCAAAATCTACAGGTAGGCACTTTGCAAAAAACACCTCTGTTTTCTTTCAAAAATTTGGATGTGTCCACGTTGCGCTTTGGGGCGTTTCCTGTCACGGTCGCTAGGCCTACCCACACAAGTGAGGTATCATTTTTATCGGGAGACGTGGGGGAACGCTGGGTGGAAGGAAATTTGTGGCTCCTCTCAGATTCCAGAACTTTCTGCCACAGAAATGTGAGGAACATGTGTTTTTTTAGCCAAATTTTGAGGTTTGCAAAGGATTCTGAGTAACAGAACCTGGTCCGAGCCACACAAGTCACCCCATCTTGGATTCCCATAGGTCTCTAGTTTTCAGAAATGCACAGGTTTGGTAGGTTTCCCTAGGTGCCGGATGAGCTAGAGGCCTAAATCTACAGTTAGGCACTTTGAAAAAAACACCTTTGTTTTCTCTCAAAAATTTGGATGTGTCCACGTTGCGCTTTGGGGCGCTTCCTGTCGCGGGCCCTAGGCCTACCCACACAAGTGAGGTATCATTTTTATCTGAAGACGTGGGGGAACGCTGAGTGGAAGGACATTTGTGGCTCCTCTCCGATTCCAGAACTTTCTGCCACAGAAATGTGAGGAACATGTGTTTTTTTAGTCAAATTTTGAGGTTTGCAAAGGATTCTGGGTAACAGAACCTGGTCCGAGCCACACAAGTCACCCCATCTTGGATTCCCCTAGGTCTCTAGTTTTTAGAAATGCACAGGTTTGGTAGGTTTCCCTTGGTGCCGGCTGAACTACAGGCCAAAATCTACAGGTAGGCACTTTGCAAAAAAGACCTCTTTTTTCTTTAAAAAATTTGGATGTGTCCATGTTGCGCTTTGGGGCGTTTCCTGTCGCGGGCGCTAGGCCTACCCACACAAGTGAGGTATCATTTTTATCGGGAGACGTGGGGGAACACTGGGTGGAAGGAAATTTGTGGCTCCTCTCAGATTCCAGAACTTTCTGCCACAGAAATGTGAGGAACATGTGTTTTTTTAGCCACATTTTGAGGTTTGCAAAGGATTCTGGGTAACAGAACCTGGTCCGAGCTACACAAGTCACTCCATCTTGGATTCCCCTAGGTCTCTAGTTTTCAGAAATGCACAGATTTGGTAGGTTTCCCTAGGTGCCGGCTGAGCTACAGGCCAAAATCTACAGGTAGGCACTTTGCGAAAAACTCCTCTGTTTTCTTTAAAAAATTTGGATCTGTCCACGTTGCGCTTTGGGGCGTTTCCTGTCGCGGGCACTAGGCCTACCCACACAAGTGAGGTATCATTTTTATCGGGAGACGTGGGGGAACACTTGGTGGAAGGAAATTTGTGGCTCCTCTCAGATTCTAGAACTTTCTGCCACAGAAATGTGAGGAACATGTGTTTTTTTAGCAAAATTTTGAGGTTTGCAAAGGATTCTGGGTAACAGAACCTGGTCCGAGCTACACAAGTCACCCCATCTTGGATTCCCCTAGGTCTCTAGTTTTCAGAAATGCACAGGTTTGGTAGGTTTCCCTAGATGCCGGCTGAGCTACAGGCCAAAATCTACAGGTAGGCACTTTGCAAAAAACACCTCTGTTTTCTTTAAAAAATTTGGATGTGTCCATGTTGCGCTTTGGGGCGTTTCCTGTCGCGGGCGCTCGGCCTACCAACACAAGTGAGGTATCATTTTTATCGGGAGACGTGGGTTAACGCTGGGTGGAAGGAAATTTGTGGCTCCTCTCAGATTCCAGAACTTTCTGCCACAGAAATGTGAGGAACATGTGTTTTTTTAGCCAAATTTTGAGGTTTGCAAAGGATTCTGGGTAACAGAACCTGGTCTGAGCCACACAAGTCACCCTATCATGGATTCCCCTAGGTCTCTAGTTTTCAGAAATGCACAGGTTTGGTAGGTTTCCCTAGGTGCCGGCTGAGCTACAGGCCAAAATCTACAGGTAGGCACTTTGCAAAAAACACCTCTGTTTTCTTTCAAAAATTTGGATGTGTCCACGTTGCGCTTTGGGGCGTCTCCTGTCGCGGGCGCTAGGCCTATCCCACAAGTGAGGTATCATTTTTTTTCGGGAGACGTGGGGGAACGCTGGGTGGAAGGAAATTTGTGGCTCCTATCAGATTCCAGAACTTTCTGCCACAGAAATATGAGGAACATGTGCTTTTTTAGCCAAATTTTGAGGTTTGCAAAGGATTCTGGGTAACAGAACCTGGTCCGAGCCACACAAGTCACCCCATCTTGGATTCCCCTAGGTCTCTAGTTTTCAGAAATGCACAGGTTTGGTAGGTTTCCCTAGGTGCCGGCTAAGCTACAGGTCAAAATCTACAGATTGGAACTTTGCAAAAAACACCTCTGTTTTCTTTCAAAAATTTGGATGTGTCCACGTTGTACTTTGGGGCGTTTCCTGTCGCGGGCGCTAGGCCTACCCACACAAGTGAGGTATCATTTTTATCGGGAGATGTGGGGGAATGCTAGGTGGAAGGAAATTTGTGGCTCCTCTCAGATTCCAGAACTTTCTGCCACAGAAATGTGAGGAACATGTGTTTTTTTAGAAAAATTTTGAGGTTTGCAAAGGATTCTGGGTAACAGAACCTGGTCCGAGCCACACAAGTCACCCCATCTTGGATTCCCCTAGGTCTCTAGTTTTCAGAAATGCACAGGTTTGGTATGTTTCCCTAGGTGCCGGCTGAGCTACAGGCCAAAATCTACAGGTAGGCACTTTGCAAAAAACACCTCTGTTTTCTTTCAAAAATTTGGATGTGTCCACGTTGCGCTTTGGGGTGTTTCCTGTCGCAGGCGCTAGGCCTACCCACACAAGTGAGGTATCATTTTTATCTGGAGATGTGGGGGAACGCTGGGTGGAAGGAAATTTGTGGCTCCTCTCAGATTCCAGAACTTTCTGCCACAGAAATGTGAGGAACATGTGTTTTTTTAGAAAAATTTTGAGGTTTGCAAAGGATTCTGGGTAACAGAACCTGGTCCGAGCCACACAAGTCACCCCATCTTGGATTCCCCTAGGTCTCTAGTTTTCAGAAATGCACAGGTTTGGTATGTTTCCCTAGGTGCCGGCTGAGCTACAGGCCAAAATCTACAGGTAGGCACTTTGCAAAAAACACCTCTGTTTTCTTTCAAAAATTTGGATGTGTCCACGTTGCGCTTTGGGGTGTTTCCTGTCGCAGGCGCTAGGCCTACCCACACAAGTGAGGTATCATTTTTATCTGGAGATGTGGGGGAACGCTGGGTGGAAGGAAATTTGTGGCTCCTCTCAGATTCCAGAACTTTCTGCCACAGAAATGTGAGGAACATGTGTTTTTTTAGCCACATTTTGAGGTTTGCAAAGGATTCTGAGTAACAGAACCTGGTCCGAGCCACACAAGTCCCCCCATCTTGGATTCCCCTAGGTCTCTAGTTTTCAGAAATGCACAGGTTTGGTAGGTTTCCCTCGGTGCCGGCTGAGCTAGAGGCCAAAATCTACAGGTAGGCACTTTGCAAAAAACACCTCTGTTTTCTTTCAAAAATTTGGATGTGTCCACGTTGCGCTTTGGGGCGTTTCCTGTCGCAGGCGCTAGGCCTACCCACACAAGTGAGGTATCATTTTTATCTGGAGACGTGGGGGAACGCTGGGTGGAAGGAAATTTGTGGCTCCTCTCAGATTCCAGAACTTTCTGCCACAGAAATGTGAGGAACATGTGTATTTTTAGCCACATTTTGAGGTTTGCAAAGGATTCTGAGTAACAGAACCTGGTCCGAGCCACACAAGTCACCCCATCTTGGATTCCCCTAGGTCTCTAGTTTTCAGAAATGCACAGGTTTGGTAGGTTTCCCTTGGTGCCGGCTGAGCTAGCGGCCAAAATCTACAGGTAGGCACTTTGAAAAAAACACCTCTGTTTTCTTTAAAAAATTTGGATGTGTCCACGTTGCGCTTTGGGGTTTTTCCTGTCGCGGGCGCTAGGCCTACCCACAAAAGTGAGGTATCATTATTATCAGGAGACGTGGGGGAACGCTGGGTGGAAGGAAATTTGTGGCTCCTCTCAGATTCCAGAACTTTCTGCCACAGAAATGTGAGGAACATGTGTTTTTTTAGTCAAATTTTGAGGTTTGCAAAGGATTCTGGGTAACAGAACCTGGTCTGAGCCACACAAGTCACCCCATCTTGGATTCCCCTATGTCTCTAGTTTTCAGAAATGCACAGGTTTGGTAGGTTTCCCTAGGTGCCGGCTGAGCTACAGGCCAAAATCTACAGGTAGGCACTTTGCAAAAAACACCTCTGTTTTCTTTCAAAAATTTGGATGTGTCCACGTTGCGCTTTGGGGCGTTTCCTGTCACGGTCGCTAGGCCTACCCACACAAGTGAGGTATCATTTTTATCGGGAGACGTGGGGGAACGCTGGGTGGAAGGAAATGTGTGGCTCCTCTCAGATTCCAGAACTTTCTGCCACAGAAATGTGAGGAACATGTGTTTTTTTAGCCAAATTTTGAGGTTTGCAAAGGATTCTGAGTAACAGAACCTGGTCCGAGCCACACAAGTCACCCCATCTTGGATTCCCCTAGGTCTCTAGTTTTCAGAAATGCACAGGTTAGGTAGGTTTCCCTAGGTGCCGGCTGAGCTAGAGGCCTAAATCTACAGGTAGGCACTTTAAAAAAAAACACCTCTGTTTTCTTTCAAAAATTTGGATGTGTCCACGTTGCGCTTTGGGGCGTTTCCTGTCGCGGCCGCTAGGCCTACCCACACAAGTGAGGTATCATTTTTATCAGGAGACGTGGGGGAACACTGGGTGGAAGGAAATTTGTGGCTCCTCTCAGATTCCAGAACTTTCTGCCACAGAAATGTGAGGAACATGTGTTTTTTTAGCCAAATTTTGAGGTTTGCAAAGGATTCTGAGTAACAGAACCTGGTCCGAGCCACACAAGTCACCCCATCTTGGATTCCCATAGGTCTCTAGTTTTCAGAAATGCACAGGTTTGGTAGGTTTCCCTAGGTGCCGGATGAGCTAGAGGCCTAAATCTACAGTTAGGCACTTTGAAAAAAACACCTTTGTTTTCTCTCAAAAATTTGGATGTGTCCACGTTGCGCTTTGGGGCGCTTCCTGTCGCGGGCCCTAGGCCTACCCACACAAGTGAGGTATCATTTTTATCTGAAGACGTGGGGGAACGCTGAGTGGAAGGAAATTTGTGGCTCCTCTCCGATTCCAGAACTTTCTGCCACAGAAATGTGAGGAACATGTGTTTTTTTAGTCAAATTTTGAGGTTTGCAAAGGATTCTGGGTAACAGAACCTGGTCCGAGCCACACAAGTCACCCCATCTTGGATTCCCCTAGGTCTCTAGTTTTTAGAAATGCACAGGTTTGGTAGGTTTCCCTTGGTGCCGGCTGAACTACAGGCCAAAATCTGCAGGTAGGCACTTTGCAAAAAAGACCTCTTTTTTCTTTAAAAAATTTGGATGTGTCCATGTTGCGCTTTGGGGCGTTTCCTGTCGCGGGCGCTAGGCCTACCCACACAAGTGAGGTATCATTTTTATCGGGAGACGTGGGGGAACACTGGGTGGAAGGAAATTTGTGGCTCCTCTCAGATTCCAGAACTTTCTGCCACAGAAATGTGAGGAACATGTGTTTTTTTAGCCACATTTTGAGGTTTGCAAAGGATTCTGGGTAACAGAACCTGGTCCGAGCTACACAAGTCACTCCATCTTGGATTCCCCTAGGTCTCTAGTTTTCAGAAATGCACAGATTTGGTAGGTTTCCCTAGGTGCCGGCTGAGCTACAGGCCAAAATCTACAGGTAGGCACTTTGCGAGAAACTCCTCTGTTTTCTTTAAAAAATTTGGATCTGTCCACGTTGCGCTTTGGGGCGTTTCCTGTCGCGGGCACTAGGCCTACCCACACAAGTGAGGTATCATTTTTATCGGGAGACGTGGGGGAACACTTGGTGGAAGGAAATTTGTGGCTCCTCTCAGATTCTAGAACTTTCTGCCACAGAAATGTGAGGAACATGTGTTTTTTTAGCAAAATTTTGAGGTTTGCAAAGGATTCTGGGTAACAGAACCTGGTCCGAGCTACACAAGTCACCCCATCTTGGATTCCCCTAGGTCTCTAGTTTTCAGAAATGCACAGGTTTGGTAGGTTTCCCTAGATGCCGGCTGAGCTACAGGCCAAAATCTACAGGTAGGCACTTTGCAAAAAACACCTCTGTTTTCTTTAAAAAATTTGGATGTGTCCATGTTGCGCTTTGGGGCGTTTCCTGTCGCGGGCGCTCGGCCTACCAACACAAGTGAGGTATCATTTTTATCGGGAGACGTGGGTTAACGCTGGGTGGAAGGAAATTTGTGGCTCCTCTCAGATTCCAGAACTTTCTGCCACAGAAATGTGAGGAACATGTGTTTTTTTAGCCAAATTTTGAGGTTTGCAAAGGATTCTGGGTAACAGAACCTGGTCTGAGCCACACAAGTCACCCTATCATGGATTCCCCTAGGTCTCTAGTTTTCAGAAATGCACAGGTTTGGTAGGTTTCCCTAGGTGCCGGCTGAGCTACAGGCCAAAATCTACAGGTAGGCACTTTGCAAAAAACACCTCTGTTTTCTTTCAAAAATTTGGATGTGTCCACGTTGCGCTTTGGGGCATTTCCTGTCGCGGGCGCTAGGCCTACCCACACAAGTGAGGTATCATTTTTATCTGAAGACGTGGGGGAACGCTGGGTGGAAGGAAATTTGTGGCTCCTCTCAGATTCCAGAACTTTCTGCCACAGAAATGTGAGGAACATGTGTTTTTTTAGTCAAATTTTGAGGTTTGCAAAGGATTCTGGGTAACAGAACCTGGTCTGAGCCACACAAGTCACCCCATCTTGGATTCCCCTATGTCTCTAGTTTTCAGAAATGCACAGGTTTGGTAGGTTTCCCTAGGTGCCGGCTGAGCTACAGGCCAAAATCTACAGGTAGGCACTTTGCAAAAAACACCTCTGTTTTCTTTCAAAAATTTGGATGTGTCCACGTTGCACTTTGGGGCGTTTCCTGTCACGGTCGCTAGGCCTACCCACACAAGTGAGGTATCATTTTTATCGGGAGACGTGGGGGAACGCTGGGTGGAAGGAAATTTGTGGCTCCTCTCAGATTCCAGAACTTTCTGCCACAGAAATGTGAGGAACATGTGTTTTTTTAGCCAAATTTTGAGGTTTGCAAAGGATTCTGAGTAACAGAACCTGGTCCGAGCCACACAAGTCACCCCATCTTGGATTCCCATAGGTCTCTAGTTTTCAGAAATGCACAGGTTTGGTAGGTTTCCCTAGGTGCCGGATGAGCTAGAGGCCTAAATCTACAGTTAGGCACTTTGAAAAAAACACCTTTGTTTTCTCTCAAAAATTTGGATGTGTCCACGTTGCGCTTTGGGGCGCTTCCTGTCGCGGGCCCTAGGCCTACCCACACAAGTGAGGTATCATTTTTATCTGAAGACGTGGGGGAACGCTGAGTGGAAGGACATTTGTGGCTCCTCTCCGATTCCAGAACTTTCTGCCACAGAAATGTGAGGAACATGTGTTTTTTTAGTCAAATTTTGAGGTTTGCAAAGGATTCTGGGTAACAGAACCTGGTCCGAGCCACACAAGTCACCCCATCTTGGATTCCCCTAGGTCTCTAGTTTTTAGAAATGCACAGGTTTGGTAGGTTTCCCTTGGTGCCGGCTGAACTACAGGCCAAAATCTACAGGTAGGCACTTTGCAAAAAAGACCTCTTTTTTCTTTAAAAAATTTGGATGTGTCCATGTTGCGCTTTGGGGCGTTTCCTGTCGCGGGCGCTAGGCCTACCCACACAAGTGAGGTATCATTTTTATCGGGAGACGTGGGGGAACACTGGGTGGAAGGAAATTTGTGGCTCCTCTCAGATTCCAGAACTTTCTGCCACAGAAATGTGAGGAACATGTGTTTTTTTAGCCACATTTTGAGGTTTGCAAAGGATTCTGGGTAACAGAACCTGGTCCGAGCTACACAAGTCACTCCATCTTGGATTCCCCTAGGTCTCTAGTTTTCAGAAATGCACAGATTTGGTAGGTTTCCCTAGGTGCCGGCTGAGCTACAGGCCAAAATCTACAGGTAGGCACTTTGCGAAAAACTCCTCTGTTTTCTTTAAAAAATTTGGATCTGTCCACGTTGCGCTTTGGGGCGTTTCCTGTCGCGGGCACTAGGCCTACCCACACAAGTGAGGTATCATTTTTATCGGGAGACGTGGGGGAACACTTGGTGGAAGGAAATTTGTGGCTCCTCTCAGATTCCAGAACTTTCTGCCACAGAAATGTGAGGAACATGTGTTTTTTTAGCCAAATTTTGAGGTTTGCAAAGGATTCTGGGTAACAGAACCTGGTCTGAGCCACACAAGTCACCCTATCATGGATTCCCCTAGGTCTCTAGTTTTCAGAAAAGCACAGGTTTGGTAGGTTTCCCTAGGTGCCGGCTGAGCTACAGGCCAAAATCTACAGGTAGGCACTTTGCAAAAAACACCTCTGTTTTCTTTCAAAAATTTGGATGTGTCCACGTTGCGCTTTGGGGCGTCTCCTGTCGCGGGCGCTAGGCCTATCCCACAAGTGAGGTATCATTTTTTTTCGGGAGACGTGGGGGAACGCTGGGTGGAAGGAAATTTGTGGCTCCTATCAGATTCCAGAACTTTCTGCCACAGAAATATGAGGAACATGTGCTTTTTTAGCCAAATTTTGAGGTTTGCAAAGGATTCTGGGTAACAGAACCTGGTCCGAGCCACACAAGTCACCCCATCTTGGATTCCCCTAGGTCTCTAGTTTTCAGAAATGCACAGGTTTGGTAGGTTTCCCTAGGTGCCGGCTAAGCTACAGGTCAAAATCTACAGATTGGAACTTTGCAAAAAACACCTCTGTTTTCTTTCAAAAATTTGGATGTGTCCACGTTGTACTTTGGGGCGTTTCCTGTCGCGGGCGCTAGGCCTACCCACACAAGTGAGGTATCATTTTTATCGGGAGATGTGGGGGAATGCTAGGTGGAAGGAAATTTGTGGCTCCTCTCAGATTCCAGAACTTTCTGCCACAGAAATGTGAGGAACATGTGTTTTTTTAGCCAAATTTTGAGGTTTGCAAAGGATTCTGGGTAACAGAACCTGGTCCGAGCCACACAAGTCACCCCATCTTGGATTCCCCTAGGTCTCTAGTTTTCAGAAATGCACAGGTTTGGTAGGTTTCCCTAGGTGCCGGCTGAGCTACAGGCCAAAATCTACAGGTAGGCACTTTGCAAAAAACACCTCTGTTTTCTTTCAAAAATTTGGATGTGTCCACGTTGCGCTTTGGGGTGTTTCCTGTCGCAGGCGCTAGGCCTACCCACACAAGTGAGGTATCATTTTTATCTGGAGATGTGGGGGAACGCTGGGTGGAAGGAAATTTGTGGCTCCTCTCAGATTCCAGAACTTTCTGCCACAGAAATGTGAGGAACATGTGTTTTTTTAGCCACATTTTGAGGTTTGCAAAGGATTCTGAGTAACAGAACCTGGTCCGAGCCACACAAGTCCCCCCATCTTGGATTCCCCTAGGTCTCTAGTTTTCAGAAATGCACAGGTTTGGTAGGTTTCCCTCGGTGCCGGCTGAGCTAGAGGCCAAAATCTACAGGTAGGCACTTTGCAAAAAACACCTCTGTTTTCTTTCAAAAATTTGGATGTGTCCACGTTGCGCTTTGGGGCGTTTCCTGTCGCAGGCGCTAGGCCTACCCACACAAGTGAGGTATCATTTTTATCTGGAGACGTGGGGGAACGCTGGGTGGAAGGAAATTTGTGGCTCCTCTCAGATTCCAGAACTTTCTGCCACAGAAATGTGAGGAACATGTGTATTTTTAGCCACATTTTGAGGTTTGCAAAGGATTCTGAGTAACAGAACCTGGTCCGAGCCACACAAGTCACCCCATCTTGGATTCCCCTAGGTCTCTAGTTTTCAGAAATGCACAGGTTTGGTAGGTTTCCCTTGGTGCCGGCTGAGCTAGCGGCCAAAATCTACAGGTAGGCACTTTGAAAAAAACACCTCTGTTTTCTTTAAAAAATTTGGATGTGTCCACGTTGCGCTTTGGGGTTTTTCCTGTCGCGGGCGCTAGGCCTACCCACAAAAGTGAGGTATCATTATTATCAGGAGACGTGGGGGAACGCTGGGTGGAAGGAAATTTGTGGCTCCTCTCAGATTCTAGAACTTTCTGCCACAGAAATGTCAGGAACATGTGTTTTTTTAGCCAAATTTTGAGGTTTGCAAAGGATTCTGGGTAACAGAACCTGGTCCGAGCCACACAAGTCACCCCATTTTGGATTCCCCTAGGTCTCTAGTTTTCAGAAATGCACAGGTTGGATAGGTTTCCCTAGATGCCGGCTGAGCTACAGGCCAAAATCTACAGGTAGGCACTTTGCAAAAAACACCTCTGTTTTCTTTAAAAAATTTGGATGTGTCCACGTTGCGCTTTGGGGCGTTTCCTGTCGCGTGCGCTAGCCCTACCCACACAAGTGAGGTATCATTTTTATCGGGAGACCTGGGGGAACGCTGGGTGGAAGGAAATTTGTGGCTCCTCTCAGATTCTAGAACTTTCTGCCACAGAAATGTGAGGAACATGTGTTTTTTAGCCAAATTTTGAGGTGTGCAAAGGATTCTGGGTAACAGAACCTGGTCCGAGCCACACAAGTCACCCTATCTTGGATTCCCCTAGGTCTCTAGTTTTCAGAAATGCACAGGTTTGGTAGGTTTCCCTCGGTGCCGGCTGAGCAACAGGCCTAAATCTACAGGTAGGCACTTTGAAAAAAACACCTCTGTTTTCTTTCAAAAATTTGGATGTGTCCACGTTGCGCTTTGGGGTGTTTCCTGTCGCGGGCGCTAGGCCTACCCACACAAGTGAGGTATCATTTTTATCGGGAGACGTGGGGGAACACTGGGTGGAAGGAAATTTGTGGCTCCTCTCAGATTCCAGAACTTTCTGCCACAGAAATGTGAGGAACATGTGTTTTTTTAGCCACATTTTGAGGTTTGCAAAGGATTCTGGGTAACAGAACCTGGTCCGAGCTACACAAGTCACTCCATCTTGGATTCCCCTAGGTCTCTAGTTTTCAGAAATGCACAGATTTGGTAGGTTTCCCTAGGTGCCGGCTGAGCTACAGGCCAAAATCTACAGGTAGGCACTTTGCGAAAAACTCCTCTGTTTTCTTTAAAAAATTTGGATCTGTCCACGTTGCGCTTTGGGGCGTTTCCTGTCGCGGGCACTAGGCCTACCCACACAAGTGAGGTATCATTTTTATCGGGAGACGTGGGGGAACACTTGGTGGAAGGAAATTTGTGGCTCCTCTCAGATTCTAGAACTTTCTGCCACAGAAATGTGAGGAACATGTGTTTTTTTAGCAAAATTTTGAGGTTTGCAAAGGATTCTGGGTAACAGAACCTGGTCCGAGCTACACAAGTCACCCCATCTTGGATTCCCCTAGGTCTCTAGTTTTCAGAAATGCACAGGTTTGGTAGGTTTCCCTAGATGCCGGCTGAGCTACAGGCCAAAATCTACAGGTAGGCACTTTGCAAAAAACACCTCTGTTTTCTTTAAAAAATTTGGATGTGTCCATGTTGCGCTTTGGGGCGTTTCCTGTCGCGGGCGCTCGGCCTACCAACACAAGTGAGGTATCATTTTTATCGGGAGACGTGGGTTAACGCTGGGTGGAAGGAAATTTGTGGCTCCTCTCAGATTCCAGAACTTTCTGCCACAGAAATGTGAGGAACATGTGTTTTTTTAGCCAAATTTTGAGGTTTGCAAAGGATTCTGGGTAACAGAACCTGGTCTGAGCCACACAAGTCACCCTATCATGGATTCCCCTAGGTCTCTAGTTTTCAGAAATGCACAGGTTTGGTAGGTTTCCCTAGGTGCCGGCTGAGCTACAGGCCAAAATCTACAGGTAGGCACTTTGCAAAAAACACCTCTGTTTTCTTTCAAAAATTTGGATGTGTCCACGTTGCGCTTTGGGGCATTTCCTGTCGCGGGCGCTAGGCCTACCCACACAAGTGAGGTATCATTTTTATCTGAAGACGTGGGGGAACGCTGGGTGGAAGGAAATTTGTGGCTCCTCTCAGATTCCAGAACTTTCTGCCACAGAAATGTGAGGAACATGTGTTTTTTTAGTCAAATTTTGAGGTTTGCAAAGGATTCTGGGTAACAGAACCTGGTCTGAGCCACACAAGTCACCCCATCTTGGATTCCCCTATGTCTCTAGTTTTCAGAAATGCACAGGTTTGGTAGGTTTCCCTAGGTGCCGGCTGAGCTACAGGCCAAAATCTACAGGTAGGCACTTTGCAAAAAACACCTCTGTTTTCTTTCAAAAATTTGGATGTGTCCACGTTGCGCTTTGGGGCGTTTCCTGTCACGGTCGCTAGGCCTACCCACACAAGTGAGGTATCATTTTTATCGGGAGACGTGGGGGAACGCTGGGTGGAAGGAAATTTGTGGCTCCTCTCAGATTCCAGAACTTTCTGCCACAGAAATGTGAGGAACATGTGTTTTTTTAGCCAAATTTTGAGGTTTGCAAAGGATTCTGAGTAACAGAACCTGGTCCGAGCCACACAAGTCACCCCATCTTGGATTCCCATAGGTCTCTAGTTTTCAGAAATGCACAGGTTTGGTAGGTTTCCCTAGGTGCCGGATGAGCTAGAGGCCTAAATCTACAGTTAGGCACTTTGAAAAAAACACCTTTGTTTTCTCTCAAAAATTTGGATGTGTCCACGTTGCGCTTTGGGGCGCTTCCTGTCGCGGGCCCTAGGCCTACCCACACAAGTGAGGTATCATTTTTATCTGAAGACGTGGGGGAACGCTGAGTGGAAGGACATTTGTGGCTCCTCTCCGATTCCAGAACTTTCTGCCACAGAAATGTGAGGAACATGTGTTTTTTTAGTCAAATTTTGAGGTTTGCAAAGGATTCTGGGTAACAGAACCTGGTCCGAGCCACACAAGTCACCCCATCTTGGATTCCCCTAGGTCTCTAGTTTTTAGAAATGCACAGGTTTGGTAGGTTTCCCTTGGTGCCGGCTGAACTACAGGCCAAAATCTACAGGTAGGCACTTTGCAAAAAAGACCTCTTTTTTCTTTAAAAAATTTGGATGTGTCCATGTTGCGCTTTGGGGCGTTTCCTGTCGCGGGCGCTAGGCCTACCCACACAAGTGAGGTATCATTTTTATCGGGAGACGTGGGGGAACACTGGGTGGAAGGAAATTTGTGGCTCCTCTCAGATTCCAGAACTTTCTGCCACAGAAATGTGAGGAACATGTGTTTTTTTAGCCACATTTTGAGGTTTGCAAAGGATTCTGGGTAACAGAACCTGGTCCGAGCTACACAAGTCACTCCATCTTGGATTCCCCTAGGTCTCTAGTTTTCAGAAATGCACAGATTTGGTAGGTTTCCCTAGGTGCCGGCTGAGCTACAGGCCAAAATCTACAGGTAGGCACTTTGCAAAAAACTCCTCTGTTTTCTTTAAAAAATTTGGATCTGTCCACGTTGCGCTTTGGGGCGTTTCCTGTCGCGGGCACTAGGCCTACCCACACAAGTGAGGTATCATTTTTATCGGGAGACGTGGGGGAACACTTGGTGGAAGGAAATTTGTGGCTCCTCTCAGATTCTAGAACTTTCTGCCACAGAAATGTGAGGAACATGTGTTTTTTTAGCAAAATTTTGAGGTTTGCGAAGGATTCTGGGTAACAGAACCTGGTCCGAGCTACACAAGTCACCCCATCTTGGATTCCCCTAGGTCTCTAGTTTTCAGAAATGCACAGGTTTGGTAGGTTTCCCTAGATGCCGGCTGAGCTACAGGCCAAAATCTACAGGTAGGCACTTTGCAAAAAACACCTCTGTTTTCTTTAAAAAATTTGGATGTGTCCATGTTGCGCTTTGGGGCGTTTCCTGTCGCGGGCGCTCGGCCTACCAACACAAGTGAGGTATCATTTTTATCGGGAGACGTGGGTTAACGCTGGGTGGAAGGAAATTTGTGGCTCCTCTCAGATTCCAGAACTTTCTGCCACAGAAATGTGAGGAACATGTGTTTTTTTAGCCAAATTTTGAGGTTTGCAAAGGATTCTGGGTAACAGAACCTGGTCTGAGCCACACAAGTCACCCTATCATGGATTCCCCTAGGTCTCTAGTTTTCAGAAATGCACAGGTTTGGTAGGTTTCCCTAGGTGCCGGCTGAGCTACAGGCCAAAATCTACAGGTAGGCACTTTGCAAAAAACACCTCTGTTTTCTTTCAAAAATTTGGATGTGTCCACGTTGCGCTTTGGGGCGTCTCCTGTCGCGGGCGCTAGGCCTATCCCACAAGTGAGGTATCATTTTTTTTCGGGAGACGTGGGGGAACGCTGGGTGGAAGGAAATTTGTGGCTCCTATCAGATTCCAGAACTTTCTGCCACAGAAATATGAGGAACATGTGCTTTTTTAGCCAAATTTTGAGGTTTGCAAAGGATTCTGGGTAACAGAACCTGGTCCGAGCCACACAAGTCACCCCATCTTGGATTCCCCTAGGTCTCTAGTTTTCAGAAATGCACAGGTTTGGTAGGTTTCCCTAGGTGCCGGCTAAGCTACAGGTCAAAATCTACAGATTGGAACTTTGCAAAAAACACCTCTGTTTTCTTTCAAAAATTTGGATGTGTCCACGTTGTACTTTGGGGCGTTTCCTGTCGCGGGCGCTAGGCCTACCCACACAAGTGAGGTATCATTTTTATCGGGAGATGTGGGGGAATGCTAGGTGGAAGGAAATTTGTGGCTCCTCTCAGATTCCAGAACTTTCTGCCACAGAAATGTGAGGAACATGTGTTTTTTTAGCCAAATTTTGAGGTTTGCAAAGGATTCTGGGTAACAGAACCTGGTCCGAGCCACACAAGTCACCCCATCTTGGATTCCCCTAGGTCTCTAGTTTTCAGAAATGCACAGGTTTGGTAGGTTTCCCTAGGTGCCGGCTGAGCTACAGGCCAAAATCTACAGGTAGGCACTTTGCAAAAAACACCTCTGTTTTCTTTCAAAAATTTGGATGTGTCCACGTTGCGCTTTGGGGTGTTTCCTGTCGCAGGCGCTAGGCCTACCCACACAAGTGAGGTATCATTTTTATCTGGAGATGTGGGGGAACGCTGGGTGGAAGGAAATTTGTGGCTCCTCTCAGATTCCAGAACTTTCTGCCACAGAAATGTGAGGAACATGTGTTTTTTTAGCCACATTTTGAGGTTTGCAAAGGATTCTGAGTAACAGAACCTGGTCCGAGCCACACAAGTCCCCCCATCTTGGATTCCCCTAGGTCTCTAGTTTTCAGAAATGCACAGGTTTGGTAGGTTTCCCTCGGTGCCGGCTGAGCTAGAGGCCAAAATCTACAGGTAGGCACTTTGCAAAAAACACCTCTGTTTTCTTTCAAAAATTTGGATGTGTCCACGTTGCGCTTTGGGGCGTTTCCTGTCGCAGGCGCTAGGCCTACCCACACAAGTGAGGTATCATTTTTATCTGGAGACGTGGGGGAACGCTGGGTGGAAGGAAATTTGTGGCTCCTCTCAGATTCCAGAACTTTCTGCCACAGAAATGTGAGGAACATGTGTATTTTTAGCCACATTTTGAGGTTTGCAAAGGATTCTGAGTAACAGAACCTGGTCCGAGCCACACAAGTCACCCCATCTTGGATTCCCCTAGGTCTCTAGTTTTCAGAAATGCACAGGTTTGGTAGGTTTCCCTTGGTGCCGGCTGAGCTAGCGGCCAAAATCTACAGGTAGGCACTTTGAAAAAAACACCTCTGTTTTCTTTAAAAAATTTGGATGTGTCCACGTTGCGCTTTGGGGTTTTTCCTGTCGCGGGCGCTAGGCCTACCCACAAAAGTGAGGTATCATTATTATCAGGAGACGTGGGGGAACGCTGGGTGGAAGGAAATTTGTGGCTCCTCTCAGATTCTAGAACTTTCTGCCACAGAAATGTCAGGAACATGTGTTTTTTTAGCCAAATTTTGAGGTTTGCAAAGGATTCTGGGTAACAGAACCTGGTCCGAGCCACACAAGTCACCCCATTTTGGATTCCCCTAGGTCTCTAGTTTTCAGAAATGCACAGGTTGGATAGGTTTCCCTAGATGCCGGCTGAGCTACAGGCCAAAATCTACAGGTAGGCACTTTGCAAAAAACACCTCTGTTTTCTTTAAAAAATTTGGATGTGTCCACGTTGCGCTTTGGGGCGTTTCCTGTCGCGTGCGCTAGCCCTACCCACACAAGTGAGGTATCATTTTTATCGGGAGACCTGGGGGAACGCTGGGTGGAAGGAAATTTGTGGCTCCTCTCAGATTCTAGAACTTTCTGCCACAGAAATGTGAGGAACATGTGTTTTTTAGCCAAATTTTGAGGTGTGCAAAGGATTCTGGGTAACAGAACCTGGTCCGAGCCACACAAGTCACCCTATCTTGGATTCCCCTAGGTCTCTAGTTTTCAGAAATGCACAGGTTTGGTAGGTTTCCCTCGGTGCCGGCTGAGCAACAGGCCTAAATCTACAGGTAGGCACTTTGAAAAAAACACCTCTGTTTTCTTTCAAAAATTTGGATGTGTCCACGTTGCGCTTTGGGGTGTTTCCTGTCGCGGGCGCTAGGCCTACCCACACAAGTGAGGTATCATTTTTATCGGGAGACGTGGGGGAACACTGGGTGGAAGGAAATTTGTGGCTCCTCTCAGATTCCAGAACTTTCTGCCACAGAAATGTGAGGAACATGTGTTTTTTTAGCCACATTTTGAGGTTTGCAAAGGATTCTGGGTAACAGAACCTGGTCCGAGCTACACAAGTCACTCCATCTTGGATTCCCCTAGGTCTCTAGTTTTCAGAAATGCACAGATTTGGTAGGTTTCCCTAGGTGCCGGCTGAGCTACAGGCCAAAATCTACAGGTAGGCACTTTGCGAAAAACTCCTCTGTTTTCTTTAAAAAATTTGGATCTGTCCACGTTGCGCTTTGGGGCGTTTCCTGTCGCGGGCACTAGGCCTACCCACACAAGTGAGGTATCATTTTTATCGGGAGACGTGGGGGAACACTTGGTGGAAGGAAATTTGTGGCTCCTCTCAGATTCTAGAACTTTCTGCCACAGAAATGTGAGGAACATGTGTTTTTTTAGCAAAATTTTGAGGTTTGCAAAGGATTCTGGGTAACAGAACCTGGTCCGAGCTACACAAGTCACCCCATCTTGGATTCCCCTAGGTCTCTAGTTTTCAGAAATGCACAGGTTTGGTAGGTTTCCCTAGATGCCGGCTGAGCTACAGGCCAAAATCTACAGGTAGGCACTTAGCAAAAAACACCTCTGTTTTCTTTAAAAAATTTGGATGTGTCCATGTTGCGCTTTGGGGCGTTTCCTGTCGCGGGCGCTCGGCCTACCAACACAAGTGAGGTATCATTTTTATCGGGAGACGTGGGTTAACGCTGGGTGGAAGGAAATTTGTGGCTCCTCTCAGATTCCAGAACTTTCTGCCACAGAAATATGAGGAACATGTGTTTTTTTAGCCAAATTTTGAGGTTTGCAAAGGATTCTGGGTAACAGAACCTGGTCTGAGCCACACAAGTCACCCTATCTTGGATTCCCCTAGGTCTCTAGTTTTCAGAAATGCACAGGTTTGGTAGGTTTCCCTAGGTGCCGGCTGAGCTACAGGCCAAAATCTACAGGTAGGCACTTTGCAAAAAACACCTCTGTTTTCTTTCAAAAATTTGGATGTGTCCACGTTGCGCTTTGGGGCGTCTCCTGTCGCGGGCGCTAGGCCTATCCCACAAGTGAGGTATCATTTTTTTTCGGGAGACGTGGGGGAACGCTGGGTGGAAGGAAATTTGTGGCTCCTATCAGATTCCAGAACTTTCTGCCACAGAAATATGAGGAACATGTGCTTTTTTAGCCAAATTTTGAGGTTTGCAAAGGATTCTGGGTAACAGAACCTGGTCCGAGCCACACAAGTCACCACATCTTGGATTCCCCTAGGTCTCTAGTTTTCAGAAATGCACAGGTTTGGTAGGTTTCCCTAGGTGCCGGCTAAGCTACAGGTCAAAATCTACAGGTTGGAACTTTGCAAAAAACACCTCTGTTTTCTTTCAAAAATTTGGATGTGTCCACGTTGTACTTTGGGGCGTTTCCTGTCGCGGGCGCTAGGCCTACCCACACAAGTGAGGTATCATTTTTATCGGGAGATGTGGGGGAATGCTAGGTGGAAGGAAATTTGTGGCTCCTCTCAGATTCCAGAACTTTCTGCCACAGAAATGTGAGGAACATGTGTTTTTTTAGCCAAATTTTGAGGTTTGCAAAGGATTCTGGGTAACAGAACCTGGTCCGAGCCACACAAGTCACCCCATCTTGGATTCCCCTAGGTCTCTAGTTTTCAGAAATGCACAGGTTTGGTAGGTTTCCCTAGGTGCCGGCTGAGCTACAGGCCAAAATCTACAGGTAGGCACTTTGCAAAAAACACCTCTGTTTTCTTTCAAAAATTTGGATGTGTCCACGTTGCGCTTTGGGGTGTTTCCTGTCGCAGGCGCTAGGCCTACCCACACAAGTGAGGTATCATTTTTATCTGGAGATGTGGGGGAACGCTGGGTGGAAGGAAATTTGTGGCTCCTCTCAGATTCCAGAACTTTCTGCCACAGAAATGTGAGGAACATGTGTTTTTTTAGCCACATTTTGAGGTTTGCAAAGGATTCTGAGTAACAGAACCTGGTCCGAGCCACACAAGTCCCCCCATCTTGGATTCCCCTAGGTCTCTAGTTTTCAGAAATGCACAGGTTTGGTAGGTTTCCCTCGGTGCCGGCTGAGCTAGAGGCCAAAATCTACAGGTAGGCACTTTGCAAAAAACACCTCTGTTTTCTTTCAAAAATTTGGATGTGTCCACGTTGCGCTTTGGGGCGTTTCCTGTCGCAGGCGCTAGGCCTACCCACACAAGTGAGGTATCATTTTTATCTGGAGACGTGGGGGAACGCTGGGTGGAAGGAAATTTGTGGCTCCTCTCAGATTCCAGAACTTTCTGCCACAGAAATGTGAGGAACATGTGTATTTTTAGCCACATTTTGAGGTTTGCAAAGGATTCTGAGTAACAGAACCTGGTCCGAGCCACACAAGTCACCCCATCTTGGATTCCCCTAGGTCTCTAGTTTTAAGAAATGCACAGGTTTGGTAGGTTTCCCTTGGTGCCGGCTGAGCTAGCGGCCAAAATCTACAGGTAGGCACTTTGAAAAAAACACCTCTGTTATCTTTAAAAAATTTGGATGTGTCCACGTTGCGCTTTGGGGTTTTTCCTGTCGCGGGCGCTAGGCCTACCCACAAAAGTGAGGTATCATTATTATCAGGAGACGTGGGGGAACGCTGGGTGGAAGGAAATTTGTGGCTCCTCTCAGATTCTAGAACTTTCTGCCACAGAAATGTCAGGAACATGTGTTTTTTTAGCCAAATTTTGAGGTTTGCAAAGGATTCTGGGTAACAGAACCTGGTCCGAGCCACACAAGTCACCCCATTTCGGATTCCCCTAGGTCTCTAGTTTTCAGAAATGCACAGGTTGGATAGGTTTCTCTAGATGCCGGCTGAGCTACAGGCCAAAATCTACAGGTAGGCACTTTGCAAAAAACACCTCTGTTTTCTTTAAAAAATTTGGATGTGTCCACGTTGCGCTTTGGGGCGTTTCCTGTCGCGTGCGCTAGCCCTACCCACACAAGTGAGGTATCATTTTTATCGGGAGACCTGGGGGAACGCTGGGTGGAAGGAAATTTGTGGCTCCTCTCAGATTCTAGAACTTTCTGCCACAGAAATGTGAGGAACATGTGTTTTTTAGCCAAATTTTGAGGTGTGCAAAGGATTCTGGGTAACAGAACCTGGTCCGAGCCACACAAGTCACCCTATCTTGGATTCCCCTAGGTCTCTAGTTTTCAGAAATGCACAGGTTTGGTAGGTTTCCCTCGGTGCCGGCTGAGCAACAGGCCTAAATCTACAGGTAGGCACTTTGAAAAAAACACCTCTGTTTTCTTTCAAAAATTTGGATGTGTCCACGTTGCGCTTTGGGGTGTTTCCTGTCGCGGGCGCTAGGCCTACCCACACAAGTGAGGTATCATTTTTATCGGGAGACGTGGGGGAACGCTGGGTGGAAGGAAATTTGTGGCTCCTCTCAGATTCTAGAACTTTCTGCCACAGAAATGTGAGGAACATGTGTTTTTTTAGTCAAATTTTGAGTTTTGCAAAGGATTCTGGGTAACAGAACCTGGTCCGAGCCACACAAGTCACCCCATCTTGGATTCCCCTAGGTCTCTAGTTTTCAGAAATGCACAGGTTTGGTAGGTTTCCCTAGGTGCCGGCTGAGCTACAGGCCAAAATCTACAGGTAGGCACTTTGCAAAAAACACCTCTGTTTTCTTTCAAAAATTTGGATGTGTCCACGTTGCGCTTTGGGGCGTTTCCGGTCGCGGGCGCTAGCCTACCCACACAAGTGAGGTATCATTTTTATCAGGAGACGTGGGGGAACACTGGGTGGAAGGAAATTTGTGGCTCCTCTCAGATTCCAGAACTTTCTGCCACAGAAATGTGAGGAACATGTGTTTTTTTAGCCAAATTTTGAGGTTTGCAAAGGATTCTGAGTAACAGAACCTGGTCCGAGCCACACAAGTCACCCCATCTTGGATTCCCCTAGGTCTCTAGTTTTCAGAAATGCACAGGTTTGGTAGGTTTCCCTAGATGCCGGCTGAGCTACAGGCCAAAATCTACAGGTAGGCACTTTGCAAAAAAGACCTCTGTTTTCTTTAAAAAATTTGGATGTGTCCACGTTGCTCTTTGGGGCGTTTCCTGTCGCGTGCGCTAGGCCTACCCACACAAGTGAGGTATCATTTTTATCGGGAGACGTGGGGGAACGCTGGGTGGAAGGAAATTTGTGGCTCCTCTCAGATTCTAGAACTTTCTGCCACAGAAATGTGAGGAACATGTGTTTTTTAGCCAAATTTTGAGGTTTGCAAAGGATTCTGGGTAACAGAACCTGGTCCGAGCCATACAAGTCACCCCATCTTGGATTCCCCTAGGTCTCTAGTTTTCAGAAATGCACAGGTTTGGTAGGTTTCCCTCGGTGCCGGCTGAGCAACAGGCCTAAATCTACAGGTAGGCACTTTGAAAAAAACACCTCTGTTTTCTTTAAAAAATTTGGATGTGTCCACGTTGCGCTTTGGGGTGTTTCCTGTCGCGGGCGCTAGGCCTACCCACACAAGTGAGGTATCATTTTTATCGGGAGACGTGGGGGAACGCTGGGTGGAAGGAAATTTGTGGCTCCTCTCAGATTCTAGAACTTTCTGCCACAGAAATGTGAGGAACATGTGTTTTTTTAGCCAAATTTTGAGGTTTGCAAAGGATTCTGGGTAACAGAACCTGGTCCGAGCCACACAAGTCACCCCATCTTGGATTCCCCTAGGTCTCTAGTTTTCAGAAATGCACAGGTTTGGTAGGTTTCCCTAGATGCCGGCTGAGCTACAGGCCAAAATCTACAGGTAGGCACTTTGCAAAAAAGACCTCTGTTTTCTTTAAAAAATTTGGATGTGTCCACGTTGCTCTTTGGGGCGTTTCCTGTCGCGTGCGCTAGGCCTACCCACACAAGTGAGGTATCATTTTTATCGGGAGACGTGGGGGAACGCTGGGTGGAAGGAAATTTGTGGCTCCTCTCAGATTCTAGAACTTTCTGCCACAGAAATGTGAGGAACATGTGTTTTTTAGCCAAATTTTGAGGTTTGCAAAGGATTCTGGGTAACAGAACCTGGTCCGAGCCACACAAGTCACCCCATCATGGTTTCCCCTAGGTCTCTAGTTTTCAGAAATGCACAGGTTTGGTAGGTTTCCCTAGGTGCCGGCTGAGCTACAGGCCAAAATCTACAGGTAGGCACTTTGCAAAAAACACCTCTGTTTTCTTTCAAAAATTTGGATGTGTCCACGTTGCGCTTTGGGGCGTTTCCTGTCGCGGGCGCTAGGCCTACCCACACAAGTGAGGTATCATTTTTATCGGGAGACGTGGGGGAATGCTGGGTGGAAGGAAATTTGTGGCTCCTCTCAGATTCCAGAACTTTCTGCCACAGAAATGTGAGGAACATGTGTTTTTTAGCCAAATTTTGAGGTTTGCAAAGGATTCTGGGTAACAGAACCTGGTCCGAGCCATACAAGTCACCCCATCTTGGATTCCCCTAGGTCTCTAGTTTTCAGAAATGCACAGGTTTGGTAGGTTTCCCTCGGTGCCGGCTGAGCAACAGGCCTAAATCTACAGGTAGGCACTTTGAAAAAAACACCTCTGTTTTCTTTCAAAAATTTGGATGTGTCCACGTTGCGCTTTGGGGTGTTTCCTGTTGCGGGCGCTAGGCCTACCCACACAAGTGAGGTATCATTTTTATCGGGAGACGTGGGGGAACGCTGGGTGGAAGGAAATTTGTGGCTCCTCTCGGATTCTATAACTTTCTGCCACAGAAATGTGAGGAACATGTGTTTTTTTAGCCAAATTTTGAGGTTTGCAAAGGATTCTGGGTAACAGAACCTGGTCCGAGCCACACAAGTCACCCCATCTTGGATTCCCCTAGGTCTCTAGTTTTCAGAAATGCACAGGTTTGGTACGTTTCCCTAGATGCCGGCTGAGCTACAGGCCAAAATCTACAGGTAGGCACTTTGCAAAAAAGACCTCTGTTTTCTTTAAAAAATTTGGATGTGTCCACGTTGCTCTTTGGGGCGTTTCCTGTCGCGTGCGCTAGGCCTACCCACACAAGTGAGGTATCATTTTTATCGGGAGACGTGGGGGAACGCTGGGTGGAAGGAAATTTGTGGCTCCTCTCAGATTCTAGAACTTTCTGCCACAGAAATGTGAGGAACATGTGTTTTTTAGCCACATTTTGAGGTTTGCAAAGGATTCTGGGTAACAGAACCTGGTCCGAGCCACACAAGTCACCCCATCATGGATTCCCCTAGGTCTCTAGTTTTCAGAAATGCACAGGTTTGGTAGGTTTCCCTAGGTGCCGGCTGAGCTACAGGCCAAAATCTACAGGTAGGCACTTTGCAAAAAACACCTCTGTTTTCTTTCAAAAATTTGGATGTGTCCACGTTGCGCTTTGGGGCGTTTCCTGTCGCGGGCGCTAGGCCTACCCACACAAGTGAGGTATCATTTTTATCAGGAGACGTGGGGGAACACTGGGTGGAAAGAAATTTGTGGCTCCTCTCAGATTCGAGAACTTTCTGCCACAGAAATGTGAGGAACATGTGTTTTTTTATCCAAATTTTGAGGTTTGCAAAGGATTCTGAGTAACAGAACCTGGTCCGAGCCACACAAGTCACCCCATCATGGATTCCCCTAGGTCTCTAGTTTTCAGAAATGCACAGGTTTGGTAGGTTTCCCTAGGTGCCGGCTGAGCAACAGGCCAAAATCTACAGGTTGGCACTTTGTAAAAAACACCTCTGTTTTCTTTCAAAAATTTGGATGTGTCCACGTTGCGCTTTGGGACGTTTCCTGTCGCGGGCGCTAGGCCTACCCACACAAGTGAGGTATCATTTTTATCGTGAGACGTGGGGGAACACTGGGTTTAAAGAAATTTGTGGCTCCTCTCAGATTCGAGAACTTTCTGCCACAGAAATGTGAGGAACATGTGTTTTTTTAGCCAAATTTTGAGGTTTGCAAAGGATTCTGAATAACAGAACCTGGTCCGAGCCACACAAGTCACCCCATCTTGGATTCCCCTAGGTCTCTAGTTTTCAGAAATGCACAGGTTTGATAGGTTTCCCTAGGTGCCGGCTGAGCTACAGGCCAAAATCTACAGGTAGGCACTTTACAAAAAACACCTCTGTTTTCTTTCAAAAATTTGGATGTGTCCACGTTGCGCTTTGGGGCGTTTCCTGTCGCAGGCGCTAGGCCTACCCACACATGTGAGGTATCATTTTTATTGGGAGACGTGGGGGAACGCTGGGTGGAAGGAAATTTGTGGCTCCTCTCAGATTCCAGAACTTTCTGCCACAGAAATGTGAGGAACATGTGTATTTTTAGCCACATTTTGAGGTTTGCAAAGGATTCTGAGTAACAGAACCTGGTCCGAGCCACACAAGTCACCCCATCTTGGATTCCCATAGGTCTCTAGTTTTCAGAAATGCACAGGTTTGGTAGGTTTCCCTAGGTGCCGGATGAGCTAGAGGCCTAAATCTACAGTTAGGCACTTTGAAAAAAACACCTTTGTTTTCTCTCAAAAATTTGGATGTGTCCACGTTGCGCTTTGGGGCGCTTCCTGTCGCGGGCGCTAGGCCTACCCACACAAGTGAGGTATCATTTTTATCTGAAGACGTGGGGGAACGCTGAGTGGAAGGAAATTTGTGGCTCCTCTCCGATTCCAGAACTTTCTGCCACAGAAATGTGAGGAACATGTGTTTTTTTAGTCAAATTTTGAGGTTTGCAAAGGATTCTGGGTAACAGAACCTGGTCCGAGCCACACAAGTCACTCCATCTTGGATTCCCCTAGGTCTCTAGTTTTTAGAAATGCACAGGTTTGATAGGTTTCCCTTGGTGCCGGCTGAACTACAGGCCAAAATCTACAGGTAGGCACTTTGCAAAAAACACCTCTTTTTTCTTTAAAAAATGTGGATGTGTCCATGTTGCGCTTTGGGGCGTTTCCTGTCGCGGGCGCTAGGCCTACCCACACAAGTGAGGTATCATTTTTATCGGGAGACGTGGGGGAACACTTGGTGGAAGGAAATTTGTGGCTCCTCTCAGATTCTAGAACTTTCTGCCACAGAAATGTGAGGAACATGTGTTTTTTTAGCCAAATTTTGAGGTTTGCAAAGGATTGTGGGTAACAGAACCTGGTCCGAGCTACACAAGTCACCCCATCTTGGATTCCCCTAGGTCTCTAGTTTTCAGAAATGCACAGGTTTGGTAGGTTTCCCTAGATGCCGGCTGAGCTACAGGCCAAAATCTACAGGTAGGCACTTTGCAAAAAACACCTCTGTTTTCTTGAAAAAATTTGGATGTGTCCATGTTGCGCTTTGGGGCGTTTCCTGTCGCGGGCGCTCGGCCTACCAACACAAGTGAGGTATCATTTTTATCGGGAGACGTGGGTTAACGCTGGGTGGAAGGAAATTTGTGGCTCCTCTCAGATTCCAGAACTTTCTGCCACAGAAATGTGAGGAACATGTGTTTTTTTAGCCAAATTTTGAGGTTTGCAAAGGATTCTGGGTAACAGAACCTGGTCCGAGCCACACAAGTCACCCCATCTTGGATTCCCCTAGGTCTCTAGTTTTCAGAACTGCACAGGTTTGGTAGGTTTCCCTAGGTGCCGGCTGAGCTACAGGCCAAAATCTACAGGTAGGCACTTTGCAAAAAACAACTCTGTTTTCTTTCAAAAATTTGGATGTGTCCACGTTGCGCTTTGGGGTGTTTCCTGTCGCAGGCGCTAGGCCTACCCACACAAGTGAGTATCATTTTTATCTGGAGACGTGGGGGAACGCTGGGTGGAAGGAAATTTGTGGCTCCTCTCAGATTCCAGAACTTTCTGCCACAGAAATGTGAGGAACATGTGTTTTTTTAGCCATATTTTGAGGTTTGCAAAGGATTCTGAGTAACAGAACCTGGTCCGAGCCACACAAGTCCCCCCATCTTGGATTCCCCTAGGTCTCTAGTTTTCAGAAATGCACAGGTTTGGTAGGTTTCCCTCGGTGCCGGCTGAGCTAGAGGCCAAAATCTACAGGTAGGCACTTTGCAAAAAACACCTCTGTTTTCTTTCAAAAATGTGGATGTGTCCACGTTGCGCTTTGGGGCGTTTCCTGTCGCAGGCGCTAGGCCTACCCACACAAGTGAGGTATCATTTTTATCTGGAGACGTGGGGGAACTCTGGGTGGAAGGAAATTTGTGGCTCCTCTCAGATTCCAGAACTTTCTGCAACAGAAATGTGAGGAACATGTGTATTTTTAGCCACATTTTGAGGTTTGCAAAGGATTCTGAGTAACAGAACCTGGTCCGAGCCACACAAGTCACCCCATCTTGGATTCCCCTAGGTCTCTAGTTTTCAGAAATGCACAGGTTTGGTAGGTTTCCCTCGGTGCCGGCTGAGCTAGCGGCCAAAATCTACAGGTAGGCACTTTGAAAAAAACACCTCTGTTTTCTTTCAAAAATTTGGATGTGTCCACGTTGCGCTTTGGGGTTTTTCCTGTCGCGGGCGCTAGGCCTACCCACAAAAGTGAGGTATCATTATTATCAGGAGACGTGGGGGAACGCTGGGTGGAAGGAAATTTGTGGCTCCTCTCAGATTCTAGAACTTTCTGCCACAGAAATGTCAGGAACATGTGTTTTTTTAGCCAAATTTTGAGGTTTGCAAAGGATTCTGGGTAACAGAACCTGGTCCGAGCCACACAAGTCACCCCATCTTGGATTCCCCTAGGTCTCTAGTTTTCAGAAATGCACAGGTTGGATAGGTTTCCCTAGATGCCGGCTGAGCTACAGGCCAAAATCTACAGGTAGGCACTTTGCAAAAAACACCTCTGTTTTCTTTAAAAAATTTGGATGTGTCCACGTTGCGCTTTGGGGCGTTTCCTGTCGCGTGCGCTAGCCCTACCCACACAAGTGAGGTATCATTTTTATCGGGAGACCTGGGGGAACGCTGGGTGGAAGGAAATTTGTGGCTCCTCTCAGATTCTAGAACTTTCTGCCACAGAAATGTGAGGAACATGTGTTTTTTAGCCAAATTTTGAGGTTTGCAAAGGATTCTGGGTAACAGAACCTGGTCCGAGCCACACAAGTCACCCCATCTTGGATTCCCCTATGTCTCTAGTTTTCAGAAATGCACAGGTTTGGTAGGTTTCCCTCGGTGCCGGCTGAGCAACAGGCCTAAATCTACAGGTAGGCACTTTGAAAAAAACACCTCTGTTTTCTTTCAAAAATTTGGATGTGTCCACGTTGCGCTTTGGGGTGTTTCCTGTCGCGGGCGCTAGGCCTACCCACACAAGTGAGGTATCATTTTTATCGGGAGACGTGGGGGAACGCTGGGTGGAAGGAAATTTGTGGCTCCTCTCAGATTCTAGAACTTTCTGCCACAGAAATGTGAGGAACATGTGTTTTTTTAGCCAAATTTTGAGGTTTGCAAAGGATTCTGGGTAACAGAACCTGGTCCGAGCCACACAAGTCACCCCATCTTGGATTCCCCTAGGTCTTTAGTTTTCAGAAATGCACAGGTTTGGTAGGTTTCCCTAGGTGCCGGCTGAGCTACAGGCCAAAATCTACAGGTAGGCACTTTGCAAAAAACACCTCTGTTTTCTTTCAAAAATTTGGATGTGTCCACGTTGCGCTTTGGGGCGTTTCCTGTCGCGGGCGCTAGGCCTACCCACACAAGTGAGGTATCACTTTTATCAGGAGACGTGGGGGAACACTGGGTGGAAAGAAATTTGTGGCTCCTCTCAGATTCGAGAACTTTCTGCCACAGAAATGTGAGGAACATGTGTTTTTTTAGCCAAATTTTGAGGTTTGCAAATGATTCTGAGTAACAGAACCTGGTAGCAGCCACACAAGTCACCCCATCATGGATCCCCTAGGTCTCTAGTTTTCAGAAATGCACAGGTTTGGTAGGTTTCCCTAGGTGCCGGCTGAGCTACAGGCCAAAATCTACAGGTAGGCACTTTGCAAAAAAACACCTCTGTTTTCTTTCAAAAATGTGGATGTGTCCACGTTGCGCTTTGGGGCGTTTCCTGTCGCAGGCGCTAGGCCTACCCACACATGTGAGGTATCATTTTTATTGGGAGACGTGGGGGAACGCTGGGTGGAAGGAAATTTGTGGCTCCTCTCAGATTCCAGAACTTTCTGCCACAGAAATGTGAGGAACATGTGTATTTTTAGCCACATTTTGAGGTTTGCAAAGGATTCTGAGTAACAGAACCTGGTCCGAGCCACACAAGTCACCCCATCTTGGATTCCCATAGGTCTCTAGTTTTCAGAAATGCACAGGTTTGGTAGGTTTCCCTAGGTGCCGGATGAGCTAGAGGCCTAAATCTACAGTTAGGCACTTTGAAAAAAACACCTTTGTTTTCTCTCAAAAATTTGGATGTGTCCACGTTGCGCTTTGGGGCGCTTCCTGTCGCGGGCGCTAGGCCTACCCACACAAGTGAGGTATCATTTTTATCTGAAGACGTGGGGGAACGCTGAGTGGAAGGAATTTTGTGGCTCCTCTCCGATTCCAGAACTTTCTGCCACAGAAATGTGAGGAACATGTGTTTTTTTAGTCAAATTTTGAGGTTTGCAAAGGATTCTGGGTAACAGAACCTGGTCCGAGCCACACAAGTCACTCCATCTTGGATTCCCCTAGGTCTCTAGTTTTTAGAAATGCACAGGTTTGATAGGTTTCCCTTGGTGCCGGCTGAACTACAGGCCAAAATCTACAGGTAGGCACTTTGCAAAAAACACCTCTTTTTTCTTTAAAAAATTTGGATGTGTCCATGTTGCGCTTTGGGGCGTTTCCTGTCGCGGGCGCTAGGCCTACCCACACAAGTGAGGTATCATTTTTATCGGGAGACGTGGGGGAACACTTGGTGGAAGGAAATTTGTGGCTCCTCTCAGATTCTAGAACTTTCTGCCACAGAAATGTGAGGAACATGTGTTTTTTTAGCCAAATTTTGAGGTTTGCAAAGGATTCTGGGTAACAGAACCTGGTCCGAGCTACACAAGTCACCCCATCTTGGATTCCCCTAGGTCTCTAGTTTTCAGAAATGCACAGGTTTGGTAGGTTTCCCTAGATGCCGGCTGAGCTACAGGCCAAAATCTACAGGTAGGCACTTTGCAAAAAACACCTCTGTTTTCTTGAAAAAATTTGGATGTGTCCATGTTGCGCTTTGGGGCGTTTCCTGTCGCGGGCGCTCGGCCTACCAACACAAGTGAGGTATCATTTTTATCGGGAGACGTGGGTTAACGCTGGGTGGAAGGAAATTTGTGGCTCCTCTCAGATTCCAGAACTTTCTGCCACAGAAATGTGAGGAACATGTGTTTTTTTAGCCAAATTTTGAGGTTTGCAAAGGATTCTGGGTAACAGAACCTGGTCCGAGCCACACAAGTCACCCCATCTTGGATTCCCCTAGGTCTCTAGTTTTCAGAACTGCACAGGTTTGGTAGGTTTCCCTAGGTGCCGGCTGAGCTACAGGCCAAAATCTACAGGTAGGCACTTTGCAAAAAACAACTCTGTTTTCTTTCAAAAATTTGGATGTGTCCACGTTGCGCTTTGGGGTGTTTCCTGTCGCAGGCGCTAGGCCTACCCACACAAGTGAGGTATCATTTTTATCTGGAGACGTGGGGGAACGCTGGGTGGAAGGAAATTTGTGGCTCCTCTCAGATTCCAGAACTTTCTGCCACAGAAATGTGAGGAACATGTGTTTTTTTAGCCATATTTTGAGGTTTGCAAAGGATTCTGAGTAACAGAACCTGGTCCGAGCCACACAAGTCCCCCCATCTTGGATTCCCCTAGGTCTCTAGTTTTCAGAAATGCACAGGTTTGGTAGGTTTCCCTCGGTGCCGGGTGAGCTAGAGGCCAAAATCTACAGGTAGGCACTTTGCAAAAAACACCTCTGTTTTCTTTCAAAAATTTGGATGTGTCCACGTTGCGCTTTGGGGCGTTTCCTGTCGCAGGCGCTAGGCCTACCCACACAAGTGAGGTATCATTTTTATCTGGAGACGTGGGGGAACTCTGGGTGGAAGGAAATTTGTGGCTCCTCTCAGATTCCAGAACTTTCTGCCACAGAAATGTGAGGAACATGTGTATTTTTAGCCACATTTTGAGGTTTGCAAAGGATTCTGAGTAACAGAACCTGGTCCGAGCCACACAAGTCACCCCATCTTGGATTCCCCTAGGTCTCTAGTTTTCAGAAATGCACAGGTTTGGTAGGTTTCCCTCGGTGCCGGCTGAGCTAGCGGCCAAAATCTACAGGTAGGCACTTTGAAAAAAACACCTCTGTTTTCTTTCAAAAATTTGGATGTGTCCACGTTGCGCTTTGGGGTTTTTCCTGTCGCGGGCGCTAGGCCTACCCACAAAAGTGAGGTATCATTATTATCAGGAGACGTGGGGGAACGCTGGGTGGAAGGAAATTTGTGGCTCCTCTCAGATTCTAGAACTTTCTGCCACAGAAATGTCAGGAACATGTGTTTTTTTAGCCAAATTTTGAGGTTTGCAAAGGATTCTGGGTAACAGAACCTGGTCCGAGCCACACAAGTCACCCCATCTTGGATTCCCCTAGGTCTCTAGTTTTCAGAAATGCACAGGTTGGATAGGTTTCCCTAGATGCCGGCTGAGCTACAGGCCAAAATCTACAGGTAGGCACTTTGCAAAAAACACCTCTGTTTTCTTTAAAAAATTTGGATGTGTCCACGTTGCGCTTTGGGGCGTTTCCTGTCGCGTGCGCTAGCCCTACCCACACAAGTGAGGTATAATTTTTATCGGGAGACCTGGGGGAACGCTGGGTGGAAGGAAATTTGTGGCTCCTCTCAGATTCTAGAACTTTCTGCCACAGAAATGTGAGGAACATGTGTTTTTTAGCCAAATTTTGAGGTTTGCAAAGGATTCTGGGTAACAGAACCTGGTCCGAGCCACACAAGTCACCCCATCTTGGATTCCCCTATGTCTCTAGTTTTCAGAAATGCACAGGTTTGGTAGGTTTCCCTCGGTGCCGGCTGAGCAACAGGCCTAAATCTACAGGTAGGCACTTTGAAAAAAACACCTCTGTTTTCTTTCAAAAATTTGGATGTGTCCACGTTGCGCTTTGGGGTGTTTCCTGTCGCGGGCGCTAGGCCTACCCACACAAGTGAGGTATCATTTTTATCGGGAGACGTGGGGGAACGCTGGGTGGAAGGAAATTTGTGGCTCCTCTCAGATTCTAGAACTTTCTGCCACAGAAATGTGAGGAACATGTGTTTTTTTAGCCAAATTTTGAGGTTTGCAAAGGATTCTGGGTAACAGAACCTGGTCCGAGCCACACAAGTCACCCCATCTTGGATTCCCCTAGGTCTCTAGTTTTCAGAAATGCACAGGTTTGGTAGGTTTCCCTAGGTGCCGGCTGAGCTACAGGCCAAAATCTACAGGTAGGCACTTTGCAAAAAAGACCTCTGTTTTCTTTAAAAAATTTGGATGTGTCCACGTTGCTCTTTGGGGCGTTTCCTGTCGCGTGCGCTAGGCCTACCCACACAAGTGAGGTATCATTTTTATCGGGAGACGTGGGGGAACGCTGGGTGGAAGGAAATTTGTGGCTCCTCTCAGATTCTAGAACATTCTGCCACAGAAATGTGAGGAACATGTGTTTTTTAGCCAAATTTTGAGGTTTGCAAAGGATTCTGGGTAACAGAACCTGGTCCGAGCCACACAAGTCACCCCATCATGGATTCCCCTAGGTCTCTAGTTTTCAGAAATGCACAGGTTTGGTAGGTTTCCCTAGGTGCCGGCTGAGCTACAGGCCAAAATCTACAGGTAGGCACTTTGCAAAAAACACCTCTGTTTTCTTTCAAAAATTTGGATGTGTCCACGTTGCGCTTTGGGGCGTTTCCTGTCGCGGGCGCTAGGCCTACCCACACAAGTGAGGTATCATTTTTATCAGGAGACGAGGGGGAACACTGGGTGGAAAGAAATTTGTGGCTCCTCTCAGATTCGAGAACTTTCTGCCACAGAAATGTGAGGAACATGTGTTTTTTAGCCAAATTTTGAGGTTTGCAAAGGATTCTGGGTAACAGAACCTGGTCCGAGCCATACAAGTCACCCCATCTTGGATTCCCCTAGGTCTCTAGTTTTCAGAAATGCACAGGTTTGGTAGGTTTCCCTCGGTGCCGGCTGAGCAACAGGCCTAAATCTACAGGTAGGCACTTTGAAAAAAACACCTCTGTTTTCTTTCAAAAATTTGGATGTGTCCACGTTGCGCTTTGGGGTGTTTCCTGTTGCGGGCGCTAGGCCTACCCACACAAGTGAGGTATCATTTTTATCGGGAGACGTGGGGGAACGCTGGGTGGAAGGAAATTTGTGGCTCCTCTCGGATTCTATAACTTTCTGCCACAGAAATGTGAGGAACATGTGTTTTTTTAGCCAAATTTTGAGGTTTGCAAAGGATTCTGGGTAACAGAACCTGGTCCGAGCCACACAAGTCACCCCATCTTGGATTCCCCTAGGTCTCTAGTTTTCAGAAATGCACAGGTTTGGTAGGTTTCCCTCGGTGCCGGCTGAGCAACAGGCCTAAATCTACAGGTAGGCACTTTGAAAAAAACACCTCTGTTTTCTTTCAAAAATTTGGATGTGTCCACGTTGCGCTTTGGGGTGTTTCCTGTTGCGGGCGCTAGGCCTACCCACACAAGTGAGGTATCATTTTTATCGGGAGACGTGGGGGAACGCTGGGTGGAAGGAAATTTGTGGCTCCTCTCGGATTCTATAACTTTCTGCCACAGAAATGTGAGGAACATGTGTTTTTTTAGCCAAATTTTGAGGTTTGCAAAGGATTCTGGGTAACAGAACCTGGTCCGAGCCACACAAGTCACCCCATCTTGGATTCCCCTAGGTCTCTAGTTTTCAGAAATGCACAGGTTTGGTAGGTTTCCCTGGGTGCCGGCTGAGCAACAGGCCAAAATCTACAGGTTGGCACTTTGTAAAAAACACCTCTGTTTTCTTTCAAAAATTTGGATGTGTCCACGTTGCGCTTTGGGACGTTTCCTGTCGCGGGCGCTAGGCCTACCCACACAAGTGAGGTATCATTTTTATCGTGAGACGTGGGGGAACACTGGGTTTAAAGAAATTTGTGGCTCCTCTCAGATTCGAGAACTTTCTGCCACAGAAATGTGAGGAACATGTGTTTTTTTAGCCAAATTTTGAGGTTTGCAAAGGATTCTGAATAACAGAACCTGGTCCGAGCCACACAAGTCACCCCATCATGGATTCCCCTAGGTCTCTAGTTTTCAGAAATGCACAGGTTTGGTAGGTTTCCCTAGGTGCCGGCTGAGCTACAGGCCTAAATCTACAGGTAGGCACTTTGAAAAAAACACCTCTGTTTTCTTTCAAAAATTTGGATGTGTCCACGTTGCGCTTTGGGGCGTTTCCTGTCGCGTGCGCTAGGCCTACCCACACAAGTGAGGTATCATTTTTATCTGGAGACGTGGGGGAACGCTGGGTGGAAGGAAATTTGTGGCTCCTCTCAGATTCCAGAACTTTCTGACACAGAAAAGTGAGGAACATGTGTTTTTTTAGCCAAATTTTGAGGTTTGCAAAGGATTCTGGGTAACAGAACCTGGTCCGAGCCACACAAGTCACCCCATCTTGGATTCCCCTAGGTCTCTAGTTTTCAGAAATGCACAGGTTTGATAGGTTTCCCTAGGTGCCGGCTGAGCTACAGGCCAAAATCTACAGGTAGGCACTTTGCAAAAAAACACCTCTGTTTTCTTTCAAAAATGTGGATGTGTCCACGTTGCGCTTTGGGGCGTTTCCTGTCGCAGGCGCTAGGCCTACCCACACATGTGAGGTATCATTTTTATTGGGAGACGTGGGGGAACGCTGGGTGGAAGGAAATTTGTGGCTCCTCTCAGATTCCAGAACTTTCTGCCACAGAAATGTGAGGAACATGTGTATTTTTAGCCACATTTTGAGGTTTGCAAAGGATTCTGAGTAACAGAACCTGGTCCGAGCCACACAAGTCACCCCATCTTGGATTCCCCTAGGTCTCTAGTTTTAAGAAATGCACAGGTTTGGTAGGTTTCCCTTGGTGCCGGCTGAGCTAGCGGCCAAAATCTACAGGTAGGCACTTTGAAAAAAACACCTCTGTTATCTTTAAAAAATTTGGATGTGTCCACGTTGCGCTTTGGGGTTTTTCCTGTCGCGGGCGCTAGGCCTACCCACAAAAGTGAGGTATCATTATTATCAGGAGACGTGGGGGAACGCTGGGTGGAAGGAAATTTGTGGCTCCTCTCAGATTCTAGAACTTTCTGCCACAGAAATGTCAGGAACATGTGTTTTTTTAGCCAAATTTTGAGGTTTGCAAAGGATTCTGGGTAACAGAACCTGGTCCGAGCCACACAAGTCACCCCATTTCGGATTCCCCTAGGTCTCTAGTTTTCAGAAATGCACAGGTTGGATAGGTTTCTCTAGATGCCGGCTGAGCTACAGGCCAAAATCTACAGGTAGGCACTTTGCAAAAAACACCTCTGTTTTCTTTAAAAAATTTGGATGTGTCCACGTTGCGCTTTGGGGCGTTTCCTGTCGCGTGCGCTAGCCCTACCCACACAAGTGAGGTATCATTTTTATCGGGAGACCTGGGGGAACGCTGGGTGGAAGGAAATTTGTGGCTCCTCTCAGATTCTAGAACTTTCTGCCACAGAAATGTGAGGAACATGTGTTTTTTAGCCAAATTTTGAGGTGTGCAAAGGATTCTGGGTAACAGAACCTGGTCCGAGCCACACAAGTCACCCTATCTTGGATTCCCCTAGGTCTCTAGTTTTCAGAAATGCACAGGTTTGGTAGGTTTCCCTCGGTGCCGGCTGAGCAACAGGCCTAAATCTACAGGTAGGCACTTTGAAAAAAACACCTCTGTTTTCTTTCAAAAATTTGGATGTGTCCACGTTGCGCTTTGGGGTGTTTCCTGTCGCGGGCGCTAGGCCTACCCACACAAGTGAGGTATCATTTTTATCGGGAGACGTGGGGGAACGCTGGGTGGAAGGAAATTTGTGGCTCCTCTCAGATTCTAGAACTTTCTGCCACAGAAATGTGAGGAACATGTGTTTTTTTAGTCAAATTTTGAGTTTTGCAAAGGATTCTGGGTAACAGAACCTGGTCCGAGCCACACAAGTCACCCCATCTTGGATTCCCCTAGGTCTCTAGTTTTCAGAAATGCACAGGTTTGGTAGGTTTCCCTAGGTGCCGGCTGAGCTACAGGCCAAAATCTACAGGTAGGCACTTTGCAAAAAACACCTCTGTTTTCTTTCAAAAATTTGGATGTGTCCACGTTGCGCTTTGGGGCGTTTCCGGTCGCGGGCGCTAGCCTACCCACACAAGTGAGGTATCATTTTTATCAGGAGACGTGGGGGAACACTGGGTGGAAGGAAATTTGTGGCTCCTCTCAGATTCCAGAACTTTCTGCCACAGAAATGTGAGGAACATGTGTTTTTTTAGCCAAATTTTGAGGTTTGCAAAGGATTCTGAGTAACAGAACCTGGTCCGAGCCACACAAGTCACCCCATCTTGGATTCCCCTAGGTCTCTAGTTTTCAGAAATGCACAGGTTTGGTAGGTTTCCCTAGATGCCGGCTGAGCTACAGGCCAAAATCTACAGGTAGGCACTTTGCAAAAAAGACCTCTGTTTTCTTTAAAAAATTTGGATGTGTCCACGTTGCTCTTTGGGGCGTTTCCTGTCGCGTGCGCTAGGCCTACCCACACAAGTGAGGTATCATTTTTATCGGGAGACGTGGGGGAACGCTGGGTGGAAGGAAATTTGTGGCTCCTCTCAGATTCTAGAACTTTCTGCCACAGAAATGTGAGGAACATGTGTTTTTTAGCCAAATTTTGAGGTTTGCAAAGGATTCTGGGTAACAGAACCTGGTCCGAGCCATACAAGTCACCCCATCTTGGATTCCCCTAGGTCTCTAGTTTTCAGAAATGCACAGGTTTGGTAGGTTTCCCTCGGTGCCGGCTGAGCAACAGGCCTAAATCTACAGGTAGGCACTTTGAAAAAAACACCTCTGTTTTCTTTAAAAAATTTGGATGTGTCCACGTTGCGCTTTGGGGTGTTTCCTGTCGCGGGCGCTAGGCCTACCCACACAAGTGAGGTATCATTTTTATCGGGAGACGTGGGGGAACGCTGGGTGGAAGGAAATTTGTGGCTCCTCTCAGATTCTAGAACTTTCTGCCACAGAAATGTGAGGAACATGTGTTTTTTTAGCCAAATTTTGAGGTTTGCAAAGGATTCTGGGTAACAGAACCTGGTCCGAGCCACACAAGTCACCCCATCTTGGATTCCCCTAGGTCTCTAGTTTTCAGAAATGCACAGGTTTGGTAGGTTTCCCTAGATGCCGGCTGAGCTACAGGCCAAAATCGACAGGTAGGCACTTTGCAAAAAAGACCTCTGTTTTCTTTAAAAAATTTGGATGTGTCCACGTTGCTCTTTGGGGCGTTTCCTGTCGCGTGCGCTAGGCCTACCCACACAAGTGAGGTACCATTTTTATCGGGAGACGTGGGGGAACGCTGGGTGGAAGGAAATTTGTGGCTCCTCTCAGATTCTAGAACTTTCTGCCACAGAAATGTGAGGAACATGTGTTTTTTAGCCAAATTTTGAGGTTTGCAAAGGATTCTGGGTAACAGAACCTGGTCCGAGCCACACAAGTCACCCCATCATGGTTTCCCCTAGGTCTCTAGTTTTCAGAAATGCACAGGTTTGGTAGGTTTCCCTAGGTGCCGGCTGAGCTACAGGCCAAAATCTACAGGTAGGCACTTTGCAAAAAACACCTCTGTTTTCTTTCAAAAATTTGGATGTGTCCACGTTGCGCTTTGGGGCGTTTCCTGTCGCGGGCGCTAGGCCTACCCACACAAGTGAGGTATCATTTTTATCGGGAGACGTGGGGGAATGCTGGGTGGAAGGAAATTTGTGGCTCCTCTCAGATTCCAGAACTTTCTGCCACAGAAATGTGAGGAACATGTGTTTTTTAGCCAAATTTTGAGGTTTGCAAAGGATTCTGGGTAACAGAACCTGGTCCGAGCCATACAAGTCACCCCATCTTGGATTCCCCTAGGTCTCTAGTTTTCAGAAATGCACAGGTTTGGTAGGTTTCCCTCGGTGCCGGCTGAGCAACAGGCCTAAATCTACAGGTAGGCACTTTGAAAAAAACACCTCTGTTTTCTTTCAAAAATTTGGATGTGTCCACGTTGCGCTTTGGGGTGTTTCCTGTTGCGGGCGCTAGGCCTACCCACACAAGTGAGGTATCATTTTTATCGGGAGACGTGGGGGAACGCTGGGTGGAAGGAAATTTGTGGCTCCTCTCGGATTCTATAACTTTCTGCCACAGAAATGTGAGGAACATGTGTTTTTTTAGCCAAATTTTGAGGTTTGCAAAGGATTCTGGGTAACAGAACCTGGTCCGAGCCACACAAGTCACCCCATCTTGGATTCCCCTAGGTCTCTAGTTTTCAGAAATGCACAGGTTTGGTAGGTTTCCCTAGATGCCGGCTGAGCTACAGGCCAAAATCTACAGGTAGGCACTTTGCAAAAAAGACCTCTGTTTTCTTTAAAAAATTTGGATGTGTCCACGTTGCTCTTTGGGGCGTTTCCTGTCGCGTGCGCTAGGCCTACCCACACAAGTGAGGTATCATTTTTATCGGGAGACGTGGGGGAACGCTGGGTGGAAGGAAATTTGTGGCTCCTCTCAGATTCTAGAACTTTCTGCCACAGAAATGTGAGGAACATGTGTTTTTTAGCCACATTTTGAGGTTTGCAAAGGATTCTGGGTAACAGAACCTGGTCCGAGCCACACAAGTCACCCCATCATGGATTCCCCTAGGTCTCTAGTTTTCAGAAATGCACAGGTTTGGTAGGTTTCCCTAGGTGCCGGCTGAGCTACAGGCCAAAATCTACAGGTAGGCACTTTGCAAAAAACACCTCTGTTTTCTTTCAAAAATTTGGATGTGTCCACGTTGCGCTTTGGGGCGTTTCCTGTCGCGGGCGCTAGGCCTACCCACACAAGTGAGGTATCATTTTTATCAGGAGACGTGGGGGAACACTGGGTGGAAAGAAATTTGTGGCTCCTCTCAGATTCGAGAACTTTCTGCCACAGAAATGTGAGGAACATGTGTTTTTTTATCCAAATTTTGAGGTTTGCAAAGGATTCTGAGTAACAGAACCTGGTCCGAGCCACACAAGTCACCCCATCATGGATTCCCCTAGGTCTCTAGTTTTCAGAAATGCACAGGTTTGGTAGGTTTCCCTAGGTGCCGGCTGAGCAACAGGCCAAAATCTACAGGTTGGCACTTTGTAAAAAACACCTCTGTTTTCTTTCAAAAATTTGGATGTGTCCACGTTGCGCTTTGGGACGTTTCCTGTCGCGGGCGCTAGGCCTACCCACACAAGTGAGGTATCATTTTTATCGTGAGACGTGGGGGAACACTGGGTTTAAAGAAATTTGTGGCTCCTCTCAGATTCGAGAACTTTCTGCCACAGAAATGTGAGGAACATGTGTTTTTTTAGCCAAATTTTGAGGTTTGCAAAGGATTCTGAATAACAGAACCTGGTCCGAGCCACACAAGTCACCCCATCTTGGATTCCCCTAGGTCTCTAGTTTTCAGAAATGCACAGGTTTGATAGGTTTCCCTAGGTGCCGGCTGAGCTACAGGCCAAAATCTACAGGTAGGCACTTTACAAAAAACACCTCTGTTTTCTTTCAAAAATTTGGATGTGTCCACGTTGCGCTTTGGGGCGTTTCCTGTCGCAGGCGCTAGGCCTACCCACACATGTGAGGTATCATTTTTATTGGGAGACGTGGGGGAACGCTGGGTGGAAGGAAATTTGTGGCTCCTCTCAGATTCCAGAACTTTCTGCCACAGAAATGTGAGGAACATGTGTATTTTTAGCCACATTTTGAGGTTTGCAAAGGATTCTGAGTAACAGAACCTGGTCCGAGCCACACAAGTCACCCCATCTTGGATTCCCATAGGTCTCTAGTTTTCAGAAATGCACAGGTTTGGTAGGTTTCCCTAGGTGCCGGATGAGCTAGAGGCCTAAATCTACAGTTAGGCACTTTGAAAAAAACACCTTTGTTTTCTCTCAAAAATTTGGATGTGTCCACGTTGCGCTTTGGGGCGCTTCCTGTCGCGGGCGCTAGGCCTACCCACACAAGTGAGGTATCATTTTTATCTGAAGACGTGGGGGAACGCTGAGTGGAAGGAAATTTGTGGCTCCTCTCCGATTCCAGAACTTTCTGCCACAGAAATGTGAGGAACATGTGTTTTTTTAGTCAAATTTTGAGGTTTGCAAAGGATTCTGGGTAACAGAACCTGGTCCGAGCCACACAAGTCACTCCATCTTGGATTCCCCTAGGTCTCTAGTTTTTAGAAATGCACAGGTTTGATAGGTTTCCCTTGGTGCCGGCTGAACTACAGGCCAAAATCTACAGGTAGGCACTTTGCAAAAAACACCTCTTTTTTCTTTAAAAAATTTGGATGTGTCCATGTTGCGCTTTGGGGCGTTTCCTGTCGCGGGCGCTAGGCCTACCCACACAAGTGAGGTATCATTTTTATCGGGAGACGTGGGGGAACACTTGGTGGAAGGAAATTTGTGGCTCCTCTCAGATTCTAGAACTTTCTGCCACAGAAATGTGAGGAACATGTGTTTTTTTAGCCAAATTTTGAGGTTTGCAAAGGATTCTGGGTAACAGAACCTGGTCCGAGCTACACAAGTCACCCCATCTTGGATTCCCCTAGGTCTCTAGTTTTCAGAAATGCACAGGTTTGGTAGGTTTCCCTAGATGCCGGCTGAGCTACAGGCCAAAATCTACAGGTAGGCACTTTGCAAAAAACACCTCTGTTTTCTTGAAAAAATTTGGATGTGTCCATGTTGCGCTTTGGGGCGTTTCCTGTCGCGGGCGCTCGGCCTACCAACACAAGTGAGGTATCATTTTTATCGGGAGACGTGGGTTAACGCTGGGTGGAAGGAAATTTGTGGCTCCTCTCAGATTCCAGAACTTTCTGCCACAGAAATGTGAGGAACATGTGTTTTTTTAGCCAAATTTTGAGGTTTGGAAAGGATTCTGGGTAACAGAACCTGGTCCGAGCCACACAAGTCACCCCATCTTGGATTCCCCTAGGTCTCTAGTTTTCAGAACTGCACAGGTTTGGTAGGTTTCCCTAGGTGCCGGCTGAGCTACAGGCCAAAATCTACAGGTAGGCACTTTGCAAAAAACAACTCTGTTTTCTTTCAAAAATTTGGATGTGTCCACGTTGCGCTTTGGGGTGTTTCCTGTCGCAGGCGCTAGGCCTACCCACACAAGTGAGGTATCATTTTTATCTGGAGACGTGGGGGAACGCTGGGTGGAAGGAAATTTGTGGCTCCTCTCAGATTCCAGAACTTTCTGCCACAGAAATGTGAGGAACATGTGTTTTTTTTAGCCATATTTTGAGGTTTGCAAAGGATTCTGAGTAACAGAACCTGGTCCGAGCCACACAAGTCCCCCCATCTTGGATTCCCCTAGGTCTCTAGTTTTCAGAAATGCACAGGTTTGGTAGGTTTCCCTCGGTGCCGGGTGAGCTACAGGCCAAAATCTACAGGTAGGCACTTTGCAAAAAACACCTCTGTTTTCTTTAAAAAATTTGGATGTGTCCACGTTGCGCTTTGGGGCGTTTCCTGTCGCGTGCGCTAGCCCTACCCACACAAGTGAGGTATCATTTTTATCGGGAGACCTGGGGGAACGCTGGGTGGAAGGAAATTTGTGGCTCCTCTCAGATTCTAGAACTTTCTGCCACAGAAATGTGAGGAACATGTGTTTTTTAGCCAAATTTTGAGGTTTGCAAAGGATTCTGGGTAACAGAACCTGGTCCGAGCCACACAAGTCACCCCATCTTGGATTCCCCTATGTCTCTAGTTTTCAGAAATGCACAGGTTTGGTAGGTTTCCCTCGGTGCCGGCTGAGCAACAGGCCTAAATCTACAGGTAGGCACTTTGAAAAAAACACCTCTGTTTTCTTTCAAAAATTTGGATGTGTCCACGTTGCGCTTTGGGGTGTTTCCTGTCGCGGGCGCTAGGCCTACCCACACAAGTGAGGTATCATTTTTATCGGGAGACGTGGGGGAACGCTGGGTGGAAGGAAATTTGTGGCTCCTCTCAGATTCTAGAACTTTCTGCCACAGAAATGTGAGGAACATGTGTTTTTTTAGCCAAATTTTGAGGTTTGCAAAGGATTCTGGGTAACAGAACCTGGTCCGAGCCACACAAGTCACCCCATCTTGGATTCCCCTAGGTCTTTAGTTTTCAGAAATGCACAGGTTTGGTAGGTTTCCCTAGGTGCCGGCTGAGCTACAGGCCAAAATCTACAGGTAGGCACTTTGCAAAAAACACCTCTGTTTTCTTTCAAAAATTTGGATGTGTCCACGTTGCGCTTTGGGGCGTTTCCTGTCGCGGGCGCTAGGCCTACCCACACAAGTGAGGTATCACTTTTATCAGGAGACGTGGGGGAACACTGGGTGGAAAGAAATTTGTGGCTCCTCTCAGATTCGAGAACTTTCTGCCACAGAAATGTGAGGAACATGTGTTTTTTTAGCCAAATTTTGAGGTTTGCAAAGGATTCTGAGTAACAGAACCTGGTAGCAGCCACACAAGTCACCCCATCATGGATCCCCTAGGTCTCTAGTTTTCAGAAATGCACAGGTTTGGTAGGTTTCCCTAGGTGCCGGCTGAGCTACAGGCCAAAATCTACAGGTAGGCACTTTGCAAAAAAACACCTCTGTTTTCTTTCAAAAATGTGGATGTGTCCACGTTGCGCTTTGGGGCGTTTCCTGTCGCAGGCGCTAGGCCTACCCACACATGTGAGGTATCATTTTTATTGGGAGACGTGGGGGAACGCTGGGTGGAAGGAAATTTGTGGCTCCTCTCAGATTCCAGAACTTTCTGCCACAGAAATGTGAGGAACATGTGTATTTTTAGCCACATTTTGAGGTTTGCAAAGGATTCTGAGTAACAGAACCTGGTCCGAGCCACACAAGTCACCCCATCTTGGATTCCCATAGGTCTCTAGTTTTCAGAAATGCACAGGTTTGGTAGGTTTCCCTAGGTGCCGGATGAGCTAGAGGCCTAAATCTACAGTTAGGCACTTTGAAAAAAACACCTTTGTTTTCTCTCAAAAATTTGGATGTGTCCACGTTGCGCTTTGGGGCGCTTCCTGTCGCGGGCGCTAGGCCTACCCACACAAGTGAGGTATCATTTTTATCTGAAGACGTGGGGGAACGCTGAGTGGAAGGAATTTTGTGGCTCCTCTCCGATTCCAGAACTTTCTGCCACAGAAATGTGAGGAACATGTGTTTTTTTAGTCAAATTTTGAGGTTTGCAAAGGATTCTGGGTAACAGAACCTGGTCCGAGCCACACAAGTCACTCCATCTTGGATTCCCCTAGGTCTCTAGTTTTTAGAAATGCACAGGTTTGATAGGTTTCCCTTGGTGCCGGCTGAACTACAGGCCAAAATCTACAGGTAGGCACTTTGCAAAAAACACCTCTTTTTTCTTTAAAAAATGTGGATGTGTCCATGTTGCGCTTTGGGGCGTTTCCTGTCGCGGGCGCTAGGCCTACCCACACAAGTGAGGTATCATTTTTATCGGGAGACGTGGGGGAACACTTGGTGGAAGGAAATTTGTGGCTCCTCTCAGATTCTAGAACTTTCTGCCACAGAAATGTGAGGAACATGTGTTTTTTTAGCCAAATTTTGAGGTTTGCAAAGGATTGTGGGTAACAGAACCTGGTCCGAGCTACACAAGTCACCCCATCTTGGATTCCCCTAGGTCTCTAGTTTTCAGAAATGCACAGGTTTGGTAGGTTTCCCTAGATGCCGGCTGAGCTACAGGCCAAAATCTACAGGTAGGCACTTTGCAAAAAACACCTCTGTTTTCTTGAAAAAATTTGGATGTGTCCATGTTGCGCTTTGGGGCGTTTCCTGTCGCGGGCGCTCGGCCTACCAACACAAGTGAGGTATCATTTTTATCGGGAGACGTGGGTTAACGCTGGGTGGAAGGAAATTTGTGGCTCCTCTCAGATTCCAGAACTTTCTGCCACAGAAATGTGAGGAACATGTGTTTTTTTAGCCAAATTTTGAGGTTTGCAAAGGATTCTGGGTAACAGAACCTGGTCCGAGCCACACAAGTCACCCCATCTTGGATTCCCCTAGGTCTCTAGTTTTCAGAACTGCACAGGTTTGGTAGGTTTCCCTAGGTGCCGGCTGAGCTACAGGCCAAAATCTACAGGTAGGCACTTTGCAAAAAACAACTCTGTTTTCTTTCAAAAATTTGGATGTGTCCACGTTGCGCTTTGGGGTGTTTCCTGTCGCAGGCGCTAGGCCTACCCACACAAGTGAGTATCATTTTTATCTGGAGACGTGGGGGAACGCTGGGTGGAAGGAAATTTGTGGCTCCTCTCAGATTCCAGAACTTTCTGCCACAGAAATGTGAGGAACATGTGTTTTTTTAGCCATATTTTGAGGTTTGCAAAGGATTCTGAGTAACAGAACCTGGTCCGAGCCACACAAGTCCCCCCATCTTGGATTCCCCTAGGTCTCTAGTTTTCAGAAATGCACAGGTTTGGTAGGTTTCCCTCGGTGCCGGCTGAGCTAGAGGCCAAAATCTACAGGTAGGCACTTTGCAAAAAACACCTCTGTTTTCTTTCAAAAATTTGGATGTGTCCACGTTGCGCTTTGGGGCGTTTCCTGTCGCAGGCGCTAGGCCTACCCACACAAGTGAGGTATCATTTTTATCTGGAGACGTGGGGGAACTCTGGGTGGAAGGAAATTTGTGGCTCCTCTCAGATTCCAGAACTTTCTGCCACAGAAATGTGAGGAACATGTGTATTTTTAGCCACATTTTGAGGTTTGCAAAGGATTCTGAGTAACAGAACCTGGTCCGAGCCACACAAGTCACCCCATCTTGGATTCCCCTAGGTCTCTAGTTTTCAGAAATGCACAGGTTTGGTAGGTTTCCCTCGGTGCCGGCTGAGCTAGCGGCCAAAATCTACAGGTAGGCACTTTGAAAAAAACACCTCTGTTTTCTTTCAAAAATTTGGATGTGTCCACGTTGCGCTTTGGGGTTTTTCCTGTCGCGGGCGCTAGGCCTACCCACAAAAGTGAGGTATCATTATTATCAGGAGACGTGGGGGAACGCTGGGTGGAAGGAAATTTGTGGCTCCTCTCAGATTCTAGAACTTTCTGCCACAGAAATGTCAGGAACATGTGTTTTTTTAGCCAAATTTTGAGGTTTGCAAAGGATTCTGGGTAACAGAACCTGGTCCGAGCCACACAAGTCACCCCATCTTGGATTCCCCTAGGTCTCTAGTTTTCAGAAATGCACAGGTTGGATAGGTTTCCCTAGATGCCGGCTGAGCTACAGGCCAAAATCTACAGGTAGGCACTTTGCAAAAAACACCTCTGTTTTCTTTAAAAAATTTGGATGTGTCCACGTTGCGCTTTGGGGCGTTTCCTGTCGCGTGCGCTAGCCCTACCCACACAAGTGAGGTATCATTTTTATCGGGAGACCTGGGGGAACGCTGGGTGGAAGGAAATTTGTGGCTCCTCTCAGATTCTAGAACTTTCTGCCACAGAAATGTGAGGAACATGTGTTTTTTAGCCAAATTTTGAGGTTTGCAAAGGATTCTGGGTAACAGAACCTGGTCCGAGCCACACAAGTCACCCCATCTTGGATTCCCCTATGTCTCTAGTTTTCAGAAATGCACAGGTTTGGTAGGTTTCCCTCGGTGCCGGCTGAGCAACAGGCCTAAATCTACAGGTAGGCACTTTGAAAAAAACACCTCTGTTTTCTTTCAAAAATTTGGATGTGTCCACGTTGCGCTTTGGGGTGTTTCCTGTCGCGGGCGCTAGGCCTACCCACACAAGTGAGGTATCATTTTTATCGGGAGACGTGGGGGAACGCTGGGTGGAAGGAAATTTGTGGCTCCTCTCAGATTCTAGAACTTTCTGCCACAGAAATGTGAGGAACATGTGTTTTTTTAGCCAAATTTTGAGGTTTGCAAAGGATTCTGGGTAACAGAACCTGGTCCGAGCCACACAAGTCACCCCATCTTGGATTCCCCTAGGTCTCTAGTTTTCAGAAATGCACAGGTTTGGTAGGTTTCCCTAGGTGCCGGCTGAGCTACAGGCCAAAATCTACAGGTAGGCACTTTGCAAAAAAGACCTCTGTTTTCTTTAAAAAATTTGGATGTGTCCACGTTGCTCTTTGGGGCGTTTCCTGTCGCGTGCGCTAGGCCTACCCACACAAGTGAGGTATCATTTTTATCGGGAGACGTGGGGGAACGCTGGGTGGAAGGAAATTTGTGGCTCCTCTCAGATTCTAGAACATTCTGCCACAGAAATGTGAGGAACATGTGTTTTTTAGCCAAATTTTGAGGTTTGCAAAGGATTCTGGGTAACAGAACCTGGTCCGAGCCACACAAGTCACCCCATCATGGATTCCCCTAGGTCTCTAGTTTTCAGAAATGCACAGGTTTGGTAGGTTTCCCTAGGTGCCGGCTGAGCTACAGGCCAAAATCTACAGGTAGGCACTTTGCAAAAAACACCTCTGTTTTCTTTCAAAAATTTGGATGTGTCCACGTTGCGCTTTGGGGCGTTTCCTGTCGCGGGCGCTAGGCCTACCCACACAAGTGAGGTATCATTTTTATCAGGAGACGAGGGGGAACACTGGGTGGAAAGAAATTTGTGGCTCCTCTCAGATTCGAGAACTTTCTGCCACAGAAATGTGAGGAACATGTGTTTTTTAGCCAAATTTTGAGGTTTGCAAAGGATTCTGGGTAACAGAACCTGGTCCGAGCCATACAAGTCACCCCATCTTGGATTCCCCTAGGTCTCTAGTTTTCAGAAATGCACAGGTTTGGTAGGTTTCCCTCGGTGCCGGCTGAGCAACAGGCCTAAATCTACAGGTAGGCACTTTGAAAAAAACACCTCTGTTTTCTTTCAAAAATTTGGATGTGTCCACGTTGCGCTTTGGGGTGTTTCCTGTTGCGGGCGCTAGGCCTACCCACACAAGTGAGGTATCATTTTTATCGGGAGACGTGGGGGAACGCTGGGTGGAAGGAAATTTGTGGCTCCTCTCGGATTCTATAACTTTCTGCCACAGAAATGTGAGGAACATGTGTTTTTTTAGCCAAATTTTGAGGTTTGCAAAGGATTCTGGGTAACAGAACCTGGTCCGAGCCACACAAGTCACCCCATCTTGGATTCCCCTAGGTCTCTAGTTTTCAGAAATGCACAGGTTTGGTAGGTTTCCCTCGGTGCCGGCTGAGCAACAGGCCTAAATCTACAGGTAGGCACTTTGAAAAAAACACCTCTGTTTTCTTTCAAAAATTTGGATGTGTCCACGTTGCGCTTTGGGGTGTTTCCTGTTGCGGGCGCTAGGCCTACCCACACAAGTGAGGTATCATTTTTATCGGGAGACGTGGGGGAACGCTGGGTGGAAGGAAATTTGTGGCTCCTCTCGGATTCTATAACTTTCTGCCACAGAAATGTGAGGAACATGTGTTTTTTTAGCCAAATTTTGAGGTTTGCAAAGGATTCTGGGTAACAGAACCTGGTCCGAGCCACACAAGTCACCCCATCTTGGATTCCCCTAGGTCTCTAGTTTTCAGAAATGCACAGGTTTGGTAGGTTTCCCTGGGTGCCGGCTGAGCAACAGGCCAAAATCTACAGGTTGGCACTTTGTAAAAAACACCTCTGTTTTCTTTCAAAAATTTGGATGTGTCCACGTTGCGCTTTGGGACGTTTCCTGTCGCGGGCGCTAGGCCTACCCACACAAGTGAGGTATCATTTTTATCGTGAGACGTGGGGGAACACTGGGTTTAAAGAAATTTGTGGCTCCTCTCAGATTCGAGAACTTTCTGCCACAGAAATGTGAGGAACATGTGTTTTTTTAGCCAAATTTTGAGGTTTGCAAAGGATTCTGAATAACAGAACCTGGTCCGAGCCACACAAGTCACCCCATCATGGATTCCCCTAGGTCTCTAGTTTTCAGAAATGCACAGGTTTGGTAGGTTTCCCTAGGTGCCGGCTGAGCTACAGGCCTAAATCTACAGGTAGGCACTTTGAAAAAAACACCTCTGTTTTCTTTCAAAAATTTGGATGTGTCCACGTTGCGCTTTGGGGCGTTTCCTGTCGCGTGCGCTAGGCCTACCCACACAAGTGAGGTATCATTTTTATCTGGAGACGTGGGGGAACGCTGGGTGGAAGGAAATTTGTGGCTCCTCTCAGATTCCAGAACTTTCTGACACAGAAATGTGAGGAACATGTGTTTTTTTAGCCAAATTTTGAGGTTTGCAAAGGATTCTGGGTAACAGAACCTGGTCCGAGCCACACAAGTCACCCCATCTTGGATTCCCCTAGGTCTCTAGTTTTCAGAAATGCACAGGTTTGATAGGTTTCCCTAGGTGCCGGCTGAGCTACAGGCCAAAATCTACAGGTAGGCACTTTGCAAAAAAACACCTCTGTTTTCTTTCAAAAATGTGGATGTGTCCACGTTGCGCTTTGGGGCGTTTCCTGTCGCAGGCGCTAGGCCTACCCACACATGTGAGGTATCATTTTTATTGGGAGACGTGGGGGAACGCTGGGTGGAAGGAAATTTGTGGCTCCTCTCAGATTCCAGAACTTTCTGCCACAGAAATGTGAGGAACATGTGTATTTTTAGCCACATTTTGAGGTTTGCAAAGGATTCTGAGTAACAGAACCTGGTCCGAGCCACACAAGTCACCCCATCTTGGATTCCCATAGGTCTCTAGTTTTCAGAAATGCACAGGTTTGGTAGGTTTCCCTAGGTGCCGGATGAGCTAGAGGCCTAAATCTACAGTTAGGCACTTTGAAAAAAACACCTTTGTTTTCTCTCAAAAATTTGGATGTGTCCACGTTGCGCTTTGGGGCGCTTCCTGTCGCGGGCGCTAGGCCTACCCACACAAGTGAGGTATCATTTTTATCTGAAGACGTGGGGGAACGCTGAGTGGAAGGAAATTTGTGGCTCCTCTCCGATTCCAGAACTTTCTGCCACAGAAATGTGAGGAACATGTGTTTTTTTAGTCAAATTTTGAGGTTTGCAAAGGATTCTGGGTAACAGAACCTGGTCCGAGCCACACAAGTCACTCCATCTTGGATTCCCCTAGGTCTCTAGTTTTTAGAAATGCACAGGTTTGATAGGTTTCCCTTGGTGCCGGCTGAACTACAGGCCAAAATCTACAGGTAGGCACTTTGCAAAAAACACCTCTGTTTTCTTTCAAAAATTTGGATGTGTCCATGTTGCGCTTTGGGGCGTTTCCTGTCGCGGGCGCTAGGCCTACCCACACAAGTGAGGTATCATTTTTATCGGGAGACGTGGGGGAACACTTGGTGGAAGGAAATTTGTGGCTCCTCTCAGATTCTAGAACTTTCTGCCACAGAAATGTGAGGAACATGTGTTTTTTTAGCCAAATTTTGAGGTTTGCAAAGGATTCTGGGTAACAGAACCTGGTCCGAGCTACACAAGTCACCCCATCTTGGATTCCCCTAGGTCTCTAGTTTTCAGAAATGCACAGGTTTGGTAGGTTTCCCTAGATGCCGGCTGAGCTACAGGCCAAAATCTACAGGTAGGCACTTTGCAAAAAACACCTCTGTTTTCTTGAAAAAATTTGGATGTGTCCATGTTGCGCTTTGGGGCGTTTCCTGTCGCGGGCGCTCGGCCTACCAACACAAGTGAGGTATCATTTTTATCGGGAGACGTGGGTTAACGCTGGGTGGAAGGAAATTTGTGGCTCCTCTCAGATTCCAGAACTTTCTGCCACAGAAATGTGAGGAACATGTGTTTTTTTTAGCCAAATTTTGAGGTTTGCAAAGGATTCTGGGTAACAGAACCTGGTCCGAGCCACACAAGTCACCCCATCTTGGATTCCCCTAGGTCTCTAGTTTTCAGAACTGCACAGGTTTGGTAGGTTTCCCTAGGTGCCGGCTGAGCTACAGGCCAAAATCTACAGGTAGGCACTTTGCAAAAAACAACTCTGTTTTCTTTCAAAAATTTGGATGTGTCCACGTTGCGCTTTGGGGTGTTTCCTGTCGCAGGCGCTAGGCCTACCCACACAAGTGAGGTATCATTTTTATCTGGAGACGTGGGGGAACGCTGGGTGGAAGGAAATTTGTGGCTCCTCTCAGATTCCAGAACTTTCTGCCACAGAAATCTGAGGAACATGTGTTTTTTTAGCCATATTTTGAGGTTTGCAAAGGATTCTGAGTAACAGAACCTGGTCCGAGCCACACAAATCCCCCCATCTTGGATTCCCCTAGGTCTCTAGTTTTCAGAAATGCACAGGTTTGGTAGGTTTCCCTCGGTGCCGGCTGAGCTAGAGGCCAAAATCTACAGGTAGGCACTTTGCAAAAAACACCTCTGTTTTCTTTCAAAAATTTGGATGTGTCCACGTTGCGCTTTGGGGCGTTTCCTGTCGCAGGCGCTAGGCCTACCCACACAAGTGAGGTATCATTTTTATCTGGAGACGTGGGGGAACTCTGGGTGGAAGGAAATTTGTGGCTCCTCTCAGATTCCAGAACTTTCTGCCACAGAAATGTGAGGAACATGTGTATTTTTAGCCACATTTTGAGGTTTGCAAAGGATTCTGAGTAACAGAACCTGGTCCGAGCCACACAAGTCACCCCATCTTGGATTCCCCTAGGTCTCTAGTTTTCAGAAATGCACAGGTTTGGTAGGTTTCCCTCGGTGCCGGCTGAGCTAGCGGCCAAAATCTACAGGTAGGCACTTTGAAAAAAACACCTCTGTTTTCTTTCAAAAATTTGGATGTGTCCACGTTGCGCTTTGGGGTTTTTCCTGTCGCGGGCGCTAGGCCTACCCACAAAAGTGAGGTATCATTATTATCAGGAGACGTGGGGGAACGCTGGGTGGAAGGAAATTTGTGGCTCCTCTCAGATTCTAGAACTTTCTGCCACAGAAATGTCAGGAACATGTGTTTTTTTAGCCAAATTTTGAGGTTTGCAAAGGATTCTGGGTAACAGAACCTGGTCCGAGCCACACAAGTCACCCCATCTTGGATTCCCCTAGGTCTCTAGTTTTCAGAAATGCACAGGTTGGATAGGTTTCCCTAGATGCCGGCTGAGCTACAGGCCAAAATCTACAGGTAGGCACTTTGCAAAAAACACCTCTGTTTTCTTTAAAAAATTTGGATGTGTCCACGTTGCGCTTTGGGGCGTTTCCTGTCGCGTGCGCTAGCCCTACCCACACAAGTGAGGTATCATTTTTATCGGGAGACCTGGGGGAACGCTGGGTGGAAGGAAATTTGTGGCTCCTCTCAGATTCTAGAACTTTCTGCCACAGAAATGTGAGGAACATGTGTTTTTTAGCCAAATTTTGAGGTTTGCAAAGGATTCTGGGTAACAGAACCTGGTCCGAGCCACACAAGTCACCCCATCTTGGATTCCCCTAGGTCTCTAGTTTTCAGAAATGCACAGGTTTGGTAGGTTTCCCTCGGTGCCGGCTGAGCAACAGGCCTAAATCTACAGGTAGGCAGTTTGAAAAAAACACCTCTGTTTTCTTTCAAAAATTTGGATGTGTCCACGTTGCGCTTTGGGGTGTTTCCTGTCGCGGGCGCTAGGCCTACCCACACAAGTGAGGTATCATTTTTATCGGGAGACGTGGGGGAACGCTGGGTGGAAGGAAATTTGTGGCTCCTCTCAGATTCTAGAACTTTCTGCCACAGAAATGTGAGGAACATGTGTTTTTTTAGCCAAATTTTGAGGGTTGCAAAGGATTCTGAGTAACAGAACCTGGTCCGAGCTACACAAGTCACCCCATCTTGGATTCCCCTAGGTCTCTAGTTTTCAGAAATGCACAGGTTTGGTAGGTTTCCCTCGGTGCCGGCTGAGCTAGCGGCCAAAATCTACAGGTAGGCACTTTGAAAAAAACACCTCTGTTTTCTTTCAAAAATTTGGATGTGTCCACGTTGCGCTTTGGGGTTTTTCCTGTCGCGGGCGCTAGGCCTACCCACAAAAGTGAGGTATCATTATTATCAGGAGACGTGGGGGAACGCTGGGTGGAAGGAAATTTGTGGCTCCTCTCAGATTCTAGAACTTTCTGCCACAGAAATGTCAGGAACATGTGTTTTTTTAGCCAAATTTTGAGGTTTGCAAAGGATTCTGGGTAACAGAACCTGGTCCGAGCCACACAAGTCACCCCATCTTGGATTCCCCTAGGTCTCTAGTTTTCAGAAATGCACAGGTTGGATAGGTTTCCCTAGATGCCGGCTGAGCTACAGGCCAAAATCTACAGGTAGGCACTTTGCAAAAAACACCTCTGTTTTCTTTAAAAAATTTGGATGTGTCCACGTTGCGCTTTGGGGCGTTTCCTGTCGCGTGCGCTAGCCCTACCCACACAAGTGAGGTATCATTTTTATCGGGAGACCTGGGGGAACGCTGGGTGGAAGGAAATTTGTGGCTCCTCTCAGATTCTAGAACTTTCTGCCACAGAAATGTGAGGAACATGTGTTTTTTAGTCAAATTTTGAGGTTTGCAAAGGATTCTGGGTAACAGAACCTGGTCCGAGCCACACAAGTCACCCCATCTTGGATTCCCCTATGTCTCTAGTTTTCAGAAATGCACAGGTTTGGTAGGTTTCCCTCGGTGCCGGCTGAGCAACAGGCCTAAATCTACAGGTAGGCACTTTGAAAAAAACACCTCTGTTTTCTTTCAAAAATTTGGATGTGTCCACGTTGCGCTTTGGGGTGTTTCCTGTCGCGGGCGCTAGGCCTACCCACACAAGTGAGGTATCATTTTTATCCGGAGACGTGGGGGAACGCTGGGTGGAAGGAAATTTGTGGCTCCTCTCAGATTCTAGAACTTTCTGCCACAGAAATGTGAGGAACATGTGTTTTTTTAGCCAAATTTTGAGGTTTGCAAAGGATTCTGGGTAACAGAACCTGGTCCGAGCCACACAAGTCACCCCATCTTGGATTCCCCTAGGTCTCTAGTTTTCAGAAATGCACAGGTTTGGTAGGTTTCCCTAGGTGCCGGCTGAGCTACAGGCCAAAATCTACAGGTAGGCACTTTGCAAAAAACACCTCTGTTTTCTTTCAAAAATTTGGATGTGTCCAAGTTGCGCTTTGGGGCGTTTCCTGTCGCGGGCGCTAGGCCTACCCACACAAGTGAGGTATCACTTTTATCAGGAGACGTGGGGGAACACTGGGTGGAAAGAAATTTGTGGCTCCTCTCAGATTCGAGAACTTTCTGCCACAGAAATGTGAGGAACATGTGTTTTTTTAGCCAAATTTTGAGGTTTGCAAAGGATTCTGAGTAACAGAACCTGGTAGCAGCCACACAAGTCACCCCATCATGGATCCCCTAGGTCTCTAGTTTTCAGAAATGCACAGGTTTGGTAGGTTTCCCTAGGTGCCGGCTGAGCTAGAGGCCTAAATCTACAGGTAGGCACTTTGAAAAAAACACCTCTGTTTTCTTTCAAAAATTTGGATGTGTCCACGTTGCGCTTTGGGGCGTTTCCTGTCGCGTGCGCTAGGCCTACCCACACAAGTGAGGTATCATTTTTATCTGGAGACGTGGGGAAACGCTGGGTGGAAGGAAATTTGTGGCTCCTCTCAGATTCCAGAACTTTCTGCCACAGAAATGTGAGGAACATGTGTTTTTTTAGCCACATTTTGAGGTTTGCAAAGGATTCTGAGTAACAGAACCTGGTCCGAGCCACACAAGTCACCCCATCTTGGATTCCCCTAGGTCTCTAGTTTTCAGAAATGCACAGGTTTGGTAGGTTTCCCTAGGTGCCGGCTGAGCTAGAGGCCTGAATTTACAGGTAGGCACTTTGAAAAAAACACCTGTTTTCTTTCAAAAATTTGGATGTGTCCACGTTGCGCTTTGGGGTGTTTCCTGTAGCGGGCGCTAGGCCTACCCACACAAGTGAGGTATCATTTTTATCGGGAGACGTGGGGGAACGCTGGGTGGAAAGAAATTTGTGGCTCATATCAGATTCCAGAACTTTCTGCCACAGAAATGTGAGGAACATGTGCTTTTTTAGTCAAATTTTGAGGTTTGCAAAGGATTCTGGGTAACAGAACCTGGTCCGAGCCACACAAGTCACCCCATCTTGGATTCCCCTAGGTCTCTAGTTTTTAGAAATGCACATGTTTGGTAGGTTTCCCTTGGTGCCGGCTGAGCTAGAGGCCTAAATCTACAGGTAGGCACTTTGAAAAAAACACCTCTGTTTTCTTTCAAAAATTTGGATGTGTCCACGTTGCGCTTTGGGGCGTTTGCTGTCGCGGCCGCTAGGCCTACCCACACAAGTGAGGTATCATTTTTATCTGGAGACGTGGGGGAACACTGGGTGGAAGGAAATTTGTGGCTCCTCTCAGATTCCAGAACTTTCTGCCACAGAAATGTGAGGAACATGTGTTTTTTTAGCCAAATTTTGAGGTTTGCAAAGGATTCTGAGTAACAGAACCTGGTCCGAGCCACACAAGTCACCCCATCTTGGATTCCCCTAGGTCTCTAGTTTTCAGAAATGCACAGGTTTGGTAGGTTTCCCTAGGTGCCGGATGAGCTAGAGGCCTAAATATACTGGTAGGCACTTTGAAAAAAACACCTTTGTTTTCTCTAAAAAATTTGGATGTGTCCACGTTGCGCTTTGGGGCGTTTCCTGTCGCGGGCGCTAGGCCTACCCACACAAGTGAGGTATCATTTTTATCTGAAGATGTGGGGGAACGCTGAGTGGAAGGAAATTTGTGGCTCCTCTCAGATTCCAGAACTTTCTGCCACAGAAATGTGAGGAACATGTGTTTTTTTAGTCAAATTTTGAGGTTTGCAAAGGATTCTGGGTAACAGAACCTGGTCCGAGCCACACAAGTCACCCCATCTTGGATTCCCCTAGGTCTCTAGTTTTCAGAAATGCACAGGTTTGGTAGGTTTCCCTAGGTGCCGGCTGAGCTACAGGCCAAAATCTACAGGTAGGCACTTTGCAAAAAACACCTCTGTTTTCTTTCAAAAATTTGGATGTGTCCACGATGCGCTTTGGGGCGTTTCCTGTCGCGGGCGCTAGGCCTACCCACACAAGTGAGGTATCACTTTTATCAGGAGACGTGGGGGAACACTGGGTGGAAAGAAATTTGTGGCTCCTCTCAGATTCGAGAACTTTCTGCCACAGAAATGTGAGGAACATGTGTTTTTTTAGCCAAATTTTGAGGTTTGCAAAGGATTCTGAGTAACAGAACCTGGTAGCAGCCACACAAGTCACCCCATCATGGATCCCCTAGGTCTCTAGTTTTCAGAAATGCACAGGTTTGGTAGGTTTCCCTAGGTGCCGGCTGAGCTAGAGGCCTAAATCTACAGGTAGGCACTTTGAAAAAAACACCTCTGTTTTCTTTCAAAAATTTGGATGTGTCCACGTTGCGCTTTGGGGCGTTTCCTGTCGCGTGCGCTAGTCCTACCCACACAAGTGAGGTATCATTTTTATCTGGAGACGTGGGGAAACGCTGGGTGGAAGGAAATTTGTGGCTCCTCTCAGATTCCAGAACTTTCTGCCACAGAAATGTGAGGAACATGTGTTTTTTTAGCCACATTTTGAGGTTTGCAAAGGATTCTGAGTAACAGAACCTGGTCCGAGCCACACAAGTCACCCCATCTTGGATTCCCCTAGGTCTCTAGTTTTCAGAAATGCACAGGTTTGGTAGGTTTCCCTAGGTGCCGGCTGAGCTAGAGGCCTGAATCTACAGGTAGGCACTTTGAAAAAAACACCTGTTTTCTTTCAAAAATTTGGATGTGTCCACGTTGCGCTTTGGGGTGTTTCCTGTAGCGGGCGCTAGGCCTACCCACACAAGTGAGGTATCATTTTTATCGGGAGACGTGGGGGAACGCTGGGTGGAAAGAAATTTGTGGCTCATATCAGATTCCAGAACTTTCTGCCACAGAAATGTGAGGAACATGTGCTTTTTTAGTCAAATTTTGAGGTTTGCAAAGGATTCTGGGTAACAGAACCTGGTCCGAGCCACACAAGTCACCCCATCTTGGATTCCCCTAGGTCTCTAGTTTTTAGAAATGCACATGTTTGGTAGGTTTCCCTTGGTGCCGGCTGAGCTAGAGGCCTAAATCTACAGGTAGGCACTTTGAAAAAAACACCTCTGTTTTCTTTCAAAAATTTGGATGTGTCCACGTTGCGCTTTGGGGCGTTTGCTGTCGCGGCCGCTAGGCCTACCCACACAAGTGAGGTATCATTTTTATCTGGAGACGTGGGGGAACACTGGGTGGAAGGAAATTTGTGGCTCCTCTCAGATTCCAGAACTTTCTGCCACAGAAATGTGAGGAACATGTGTTTTTTTAGCCAAATTTTGAGGTTTGCAAAGGATTCTGAGTAACAGAACCTGGTCCGAGCCACACAAGTCACCCCATCTTGGATTCCCCTAGGTCTCTAGTTTTCAGAAATGCACAGGTTTGGTAGGTTTCCCTAGGTGCCGGATGAGCTAGAGGCCTAAATATACTGGTAGGCACTTTGAAAAAAACACCTTTGTTTTCTCTAAAAAATTTGGATGTGTCCACGTTGCGCTTTGGGGCGTTTCCTGTCGCGGGCGCTAGGCCTACCCACACAAGTGAGGTATCATTTTTATCTGAAGATGTGGGGGAACGCTGAGTGGAAGGAAATTTGTGGCTCCTCTCAGATTCCAGAACTTTCTGCCACAGAAATGTGAGGAACATGTGTTTTTTTAGTCAAATTTTGAGGTTTGCAAAGGATTCTGGGTAACAGAACCTGGTCCGAGCCACACAAGTCACCCCATCTTGGATTCCCCTAGGTCTCTAGTTTTCAGAAATGCACAGGTTTGGTAGGTTTCCCTAGGTGCCGGCTGAGCTACAGGCCAAAATCTACAGGTAGGCACTTTGCAAAAAACACCTCTGTTTTCTTTCAAAAATTTGGATGTGTCCACGTTGCGCTTTGGGGCGTTTCCTGTCGCGGGCACTAGGCCTACCCACACAAGTGAGGTATCATTTTTATCGGGAGACGTGGGGGAACGCTGGGTGGAAGGAAATTTGTGGCTCCTATCAGATTCCAGAACTTTCTGCCACAGAAATGTGAGGAACATGTGCTTTTTTAGCCAAATTTTGAGGTTTGCAAAGGATTCTGGGTAACAGAACCTGGTCCGAGCCACACAAGTCACCCCATCTTGGATTCCCCTAGGTCTCTAGTTTTTAGAAATGCACAGTTTTGGTAGGTTTCCCTTGGTGCCGGCTGAACTACAGGCCAAAATCTACAGGTAGGCACTTTGCAAAAAACACCTCTTTTTTCTTTAAAAAATTTGGATGTGTCCACGTTGCGCTTTGGGGCGTTTCCTGTCGCGGGCGCTAGGCCTACCCACACAAGTGAGGTATCATTTTTATCGGGAGACGTGGGGGAACGCTGCGTGGAAGGAAATTTGTGGCTCCTCTCAGATTCCAGAACTTTCTGCCACAGAAATGTGAGGAACATGTGTTTTTTTAGCCACATTTTGAGGTTTGCAAAGGATTCTGAGTAACAGAACCTGGTCCGAGCCACACAAGTCACCCCATCTTGGATTCCCCTAGGTCTCTAGTTTTCAGAAATGCACAGGTTTGGTAGGTTTCCCTAGGTGCCGGCTGAGCTAGAGGCCTAAATCTACAGGTAGGCACTTTGAAAAAAACACCTCTGTTTTCTTTCAAAAATTTGGATGTGTCCACGTTGCGCTTTGGGGTGTTTCGTGTCGCGGCCGCTAGGCCTACCCACACAAGTGAGGTATCTTTTTTATCAGGAGACGTGGGGGAACACTGGGTGGAAGGAAATTTGTGGCTCCTCTCAGATTCCAGAACTTTCTGCCACAGAAATGTGAGGAACATGTGTTTTTTTAGCCAAATTTTGAGGTTTGCAAAGGATTCTGAGTAACAGAACCTGGTCCGAGCCACACAAGTCACCCCATCTTGGATTCCCCTAGGTCTCTAGTTTTCAGAAATGCACAGGTTTGGTAGGTTTCCCTAGGTGCCGGCTGAGCTAGAGGCCTAAATCTACAGGTAGGCACTTTGGAAAAAACACCTTTGTTTTCTCTAAAAAATTTGGATGTGTCCACGTTGCGCTTTGGGGCGTTTCCTGTCGCGGGCGCTAGGCCTACCCTCACAAGTGAGGTATCATTTTTATCTGAAGACGTGGGGGAATGCTGGGTGGAAGGAAATTTGTGGCTCCTCTCAAATTCCAGAACTTTCTGCCACAGAAATGTGAGGAACATGTGTTTTTTTAGTCAAATTTTGAGGTTTGTAAAGGATTCTGGGTAACAGAACCTGGTCCGAGCCACACAAGTCACCCCATCTTGGATTCCCCTAGGTCTCTAGTTTTCAGAAATGCACAGGTTTGGTAGGTTTCCCTAGGTGCCGGCTGAGCTACAGGCCAAAATCTACAGGTAGGCACTTTGCAAAAAACACCTCTGTTTTCTTTCAAAAATTTGGATGTGTCCACGTTGCGCTTTGGGGCGTTTCCTGTCGCGGGCGCTAGGCCTACCCACACAAGTGAGGTATCATTTTTATCGGGAGATGTGGGGGAACGCTGGGTGGAAGGAAATTTGTGGCTCCTCTCAGATTCCAGAACTTTCTGCCACAGAAATGTGAGGAACATGTGTTTTTTTAGCCAAATTTTGAGGTTTGCAAAGGATTCTGGGTAACAGAACCTGGTCCGAGCCACACAAGTCACCCCATCTTGGATTCCCCTACGTCTCTAGTTTTCAGAAATGCACAGGTTTGGTAGGTTCCCCTAGGTGCCGGCTGAGCTACAGGCAAAAATCTACAGGTAGGCACTTTGCAAAAAACACCTCTGTTTTCTTTCAAAAATTTGGATGTGCGCACGTTGCGCTTTGGGGCGTTTCCTGTCGCGGGCGCTAGGCCTACCCACACAAGTGAGGTATCATTTTTATTGGGAGACGTGGGGGAACGCTGGGTGGAAGGAAATTTGTGGCTCCTCTCAAATTCCAGAACTTTCTGCCACAGAAATGTGAGGAACATGTGTTTTTTTAGCCAAATTTTGAGGTTTGCAAAGGATTCTAAGTAACAGAACCTGGTCCGAGCCACACAAGTCACCCCATCTTGGATTCCCCTAGGTCTCTAGTTTTCAGAAATGCACAGGTTTGGTAAGTTTCCCTCAGTGCCGGCTGAGCTACAGGCCTAAATCTACAGGTAGGCACTTTGAAAAAAACACCTCTGTTTTCTTTCAAAAATTTTGATGTGTCCACGTTGCGCTTTGGGGTGTTTCCTGTCGCGGGCGCTAGGCCTACCCACACAAGTGAGGTATCATTTTTATTGGGAGACGTGGGGGAACGCTGGGTGGAAGGAAATTTGTGGCTCCTCTCAAATTCCAGAACTTTCTGCCACAGAAATGTGAGGAACATGTGTTTTTTTAGCCAAATTTTGAGGTTTGCAAAGGATTCTAAGTAACAGAACCTGGTCCGAGCCACACAAGTCACCCCATCTTGGATTCCCCTAGGTCTCTAGTTTTCAGAAATGCACAGGTTTGGTAGGTTTCCCTAGGTGCCGGCTGAGCTACAGGCCAAAATCTACAGGTAGGCACTTTGCAAAAAACACCTCTGTTTTCTTTCAAAAATTTGGATGTGTCCACGTTGCGCTTTGGGGCGTTTCCTGTCGCGGGCGCTAGGCCTACCCACACAAGTGAGGTATCATTTTTATCGGGAGATGTGGGGGAACGCTGGGTGGAAGGAAATTTGTGGCTCCTCTCAGATTCCAGAACTTTCTGCCACAGAAATGTGAGGAACATGTGTTTTTTTAGCCAAATTTTGAGGTTTGCAAAGGATTCTGGGTAACAGAACCTGGTCCGAGCCACACAAGTCACCCCATCTTGGATTCCCCTACGTCTCTAGTTTTCAGAAATGCACAGGTTTGGTAGGTTCCCCTAGGTGCCGGCTGAGCTACAGGCAAAAATCTACAGGTAGGCACTTTGCAAAAAACACCTCTGTTTTCTTTCAAAAATTTGGATGTGCGCACGTTGCGCTTTGGGGCGTTTCCTGTCGCGGGCGCTAGGCCTACCCACACAAGTGAGGTATCATTTTTATTGGGAGACGTGGGGGAACGCTGGGTGGAAGGAAATTTGTGGCTCCTCTCAAATTCCAGAACTTTCTGCCACAGAAATGTGAGGAACATGTGTTTTTTTAGCCAAATTTTGAGGTTTGCAAAGGATTCTAAGTAACAGAACCTGGTCCGAGCCACACAAGTCACCCCATCTTGGATTCCCCTAGGTCTCTAGTTTTCAGAAATGCACAGGTTTGGTAAGTTTCCCTCAGTGCCGGCTGAGCTACAGGCCTAAATCTACAGGTAGGCACTTTGAAAAAAACACCTCTGTTTTCTTTCAAAAATTTTGATGTGTCCACGTTGCGCTTTGGGGTGTTTCCTGTCGCGGGCGCTAGGCCTACCCACACAAGTGAGGTATCATTTTTATTGGGAGACGTGGGGGAACGCTGGGTGGAAGGAAATTTGTGGCTCCTCTCAAATTCCAGAACTTTCTGCCACAGAAATGTGAGGAACATGTGTTTTTTTAGCCAAATTTTGAGGTTTGCAAAGGATTCTAAGTAACAGAACCTGGTCCGAGCCACACAAGTCACCCCATCTTGGATTCCCCTAGGTCTCTAGTTTTCAGAAATGCACAGGTTTGGTAGGTTTCCCTAGGTGCCGGCTGAGCTACAGGCCAAAATCTACAGGTAGGCACTTTGCAAAAAACACCTCTGTTTTCTTTAAAAAATTTGGATGTGTCCACGTTGCGCTTTGGGGCGTTTCCTGTCGCGGGCGCTAGGCCTACCCACACAAGTGAGGTATCATTTTTATCGGGAGATGTGGGGGAACGCTGGGTGGAAGGAAATTTGTGGCTCCTCTCAGATTCCAGAACTTTCTGCCACAGAAATGTGAGGAACATGTGTTTTTTTAGCCAAATTTTTGAGGTTTGCAAAGGATTCTGGGTAACAGAACCTGGTCCGAGCCACACAAGTCACCCCATCTTGGATTCCCCTAGGTCTCTAGTTTTCAGAAATGCACAGCTTTGGTAGGTTTCCCTAGGTGCCGGCTGAGCTACAGGCCAAAATCTACAGGTAGGCACTTTGCAAAAAACACCTCTGTTTTCTTTCAAAAATTTGGATGTGTCCACGTTGCGCTTTGGGGCGTTTCCTGTAGCGGGCGCTAGGCCTACCCACACAAGTGAGGTATCATTTTTATCGGGAGACGTGGGGGAACGCTGGGTGGAAGGAAATTTGTGGCTCCTATCAGATTCCAGAACTTTCTGCCACAGAAATATGAGGAACATGTGCTTTTTTAGCCAAATTTTGAGGTTTGCAAAGGATTCTAGGTAACAGAACCTGGTCCGAGCCACACAAGTCACCCTATCTTGGATTCCCCTAGGTCTCTAGTTTTCAGAAATGCACAGGTTTGGTAGGTTTCCCTAGGTGCCGGCTGAGCTACAGGCAAAAATCTACAGGTAGGCACTTTGCAAAAAACACCTCTGTTTTCTTTAAAAAATTTGGATGTGTCCACGTTGCGCTTTGGGGCGTTTCCTGTTGCGGGCGCTAGGCCTACCCACACAAGTGAGGTATCATTTTTATCGGAAGACGTGGGGGAACGCTGGGTGGAAGGAAATTTGTGGCTCCTCTCAGATTCCAGAACTTTCTGCCACAGAAATGTGAGGAACATGTATTTTTTTAGCCAAATTTTGAGGTTTGCAAAGGATTCTGGGTAACAGAACCTGGTCCGAGCCACACAAGTCACCCTATCTTGGATTCCCCTAGGTCTCTAGTTTTCAGAAATGCACAGCTTTGGTAGGTTTCCCTAGGTGCCGGCTGAGCTACAGGCAAAAATCTACAGGTAGGCACTTTGCAAAAAACACCTCTGTTTTCTTTAAAAAATTTGGATGTGTCCACGTTGCGCTTTGGGGCGTTTCCTGTTGCGGGCGCTAGGCCTACCCACACAAGTGAGGTATCATTTTTATCGGAAGACGTGGGGGAACGCTGGGTGGAAGGAAATTTGTGGCTCCTCTCAGATTCCAGAACTTTCTGCCACAGAAATTTGAGGAACATGTGTTTTTTTAGCCAAATTTTGAGGTTTGCAAAGGATTCTGGGTAACAGAACCTGGTCCGAGCCACACAAGTCACCCCATCTTGGATTCCCCTAGGTCTCTAGTTTTCAGAAATGCACAGGTTTGGTAGGTTTCCCTAGGTGCCGGATGAGCTACAGGCCAAAATCTACAGGTAGGCACTTTGCAAAAAACACCTCTGTTTTCTTTCAAAAATTTGGATGTGTCCACGTTGCGCTTTGGGGCGTTTCCTGTCGCGGGCGCTAGGCCTACCCACACAAGTGAGGTATCATTTTTATCGGGAGACGTGGGGGAACACTGGGTGGAAGGAAATTTGTGGCTCCTCTCAGATTCTAGAACTTTCTGCCACAGAAATGTGAGGAACATGTGTTTTTTTAGCCAAGTTTTGAGGTTTGCAAAGGATTCTGGGTAACAGAACCTGGTCCGAGCCACACAAGTCACCCTATCTTGGATTCCCCTAGGTCTCTAGTTTTCAGAAATGCACAGGTTTGGGAGGTTTCCCTAGGTGCCGGCTGAGCTACAGGCCAAAATCTACAGGTAGGCACTTTGCAAAAAACACCTCTGTTTTCTTTCAAAAATTTGGATGTGTCCACGTTGCGCTTTGGGGCGTTTCCTGTAGCGGGCGCTAGGCCTACCCACACAAGTGAGGTATCATTTTTATCGGGAGACGTGGGGGAACGCTGGGTGGAAGGAAATTTGTGGCTCCTATCAGATTCCAGAACTTTCTGCCACAGAAATATGAGGAACATGTGCTTTTTTAGCCAAATTTTGAGGTTCGCAAAGGATTCTAGGTAACAGAACCTGGTCCGAGCCACACAAGTCACCCTATCTTGGATTCCCCTAGGTCTCTAGTTTTCAGAAATGCACAGGTTTGGTAGGTTTCCCTAGGTACCGGCTGAGCTACAGGCAAAAATCTACAGGTAGGCACTTTGCAAAAAACACCTCTGTTTTCTTTAAAAAATTTGGATGTGTCCACGTTGCGCTTTGGGGCGTTTCCTGTTGAGGGCGCTAGGCCTACCCACACAAGTGAGGTATCATTTTTATCGGAAGACGTGGGGGAACGCTGGGTGGAAGGAAATTTGTGGCTCCTCTCAGATTCCAGAACTTTCTGCCACAGAAATTTGAGGAACATGTGTTTTTTTAGCCAAATTTTGAGGTTTGCAAAGGATTCTGGGTAACAGAACCTGGTCCGAGCCACACAAGTCACCCTATCTTGGATTCCCCTAGGTCTCTAGTTTTCAGAAATGCACAGGTTTGGTAGGTTTCCCTAGGTGCCGGCTGAGCTACAGGCCAAAATCTACAGGTAGGCACTTTGCAAAAAACACTTCTGTTTTCTTTCAAAAATTTGGATGTGTCCACGTTGCGCTTTGGGGCGTTTCCTGTCGCGGGCGCTAGGCCTACCCACACAAGTGAGGTATCATTTTTATCGGGAGACGTGGGGGAACGCTGGGTGGAAGGAAATTTGTGGCTCCTCTCAGATTCCAGAACTTTCTGCCACAGAAATATGAGGAACATGTGTTTTTTTAGTCAAATTTTGAGGTTTGCAAAGGATTCTGGGTAACAGAACCTGGTCCGAGCCACACAAGTCACCCCATCTTGGATTCCCCTAGGTCTCTAGTTTTCAGAAATGCACAGGTTTGGTAGGTTTCCCTAGGTGCCGGCTGAGCTACAGGCCAAAATCTACAGGTAGGCACTTTGCAAAAAACACCTCTGTTTTCTTAAAAAAATGTGGATGTGTCCACGTTGCGCTTTGGGGCGTTTCCTGTCGCGGGCGCTAGGCCTACCCACACAAGTGAGGTATCATTTTTATCGGGAGACGTGGGGGAACACTGGGTGGAAGGAAATTTGTGGCTCCTCTCAGATTCTAGAACTTTCTGCCACAGAAATGTGAGGAACATGTGTTTTTTTAGCCAAGTTTTGAGGTTTGCAAAGGATTCTGGGTAACAGAACCTGGTCCGAGCCACACAAGTCACCCTATCTTGGATTCCCCTAGGTCTCTAGTTTTCAGAAATGCACAGGTTTGGGAGGTTTCCCTAGGTGCCGGCTGAGCTACAGGCCAAAATCTACAGGTAGGCACTTTGCAAAAAACACCTCTGTTTTCTTTCAAAAATGTGGATGTGTCCACGTTGCGCTTTGGGGCGTTTCCTGTCGCAGGCGCTAGGCCTACCCACACAAGTGAGGTATCATTTTTATCTGGAGACGTGGGGGAACTCTGGGTGGAAGGAAATTTGTGGCTCCTCTCAGATTCCAGAACTTTCTGCCACAGAAATGTGAGGAACATGTGTATTTTTAGCCACATTTTGAGGTTTGCAAAGGATTCTGAGTAACAGAACCTGGTCCGAGCCACACAAGTCACCCCATCTTGGATTCCCCTAGGTCTCTAGTTTTCAGAAATGCACAGGTTTGGTAGGTTTCCCTCGGTGCCGGCTGAGCTAGCGGCCAAAATCTACAGGTAGGCACTTTGAAAAAAACACCTCTGTTTTCTTTCAAAAATTTGGATGTGTCCACGTTGCGCTTTGGGGTTTTTCCTGTCGCGGGTGCTAGGCCTACCCACAAAAGTGAGGTATCATTATTATCAGGAGACGTGGGGGAACGCTGGGTGGAAGGAAATTTGTGGCTCCTCTCAGATTCTAGAACTTTCTGCCACAGAAATGTCAGGAACATGTGTTTTTTTAGCCAAATTTTGAGGTTTGCAAAGGATTCTGGGTAACAGAACCTGGTCCGAGCCACACAAGTCACCCCATCTTGGATTCCCCTAGGTCTCTAGTTTTCAGAAATGCACAGGTTGGATAGGTTTCCCTAGATGCCGGCTGAGCTACAGGCCAAAATCTACAGGTAGGCACTTTGCAAAAAACACCTCTGTTTTCTTTAAAAAATTTGGATGTGTCCACGTTGCGCTTTGGGGCGTTTCCTGTCGCGTGCGCTAGCCCTACCCACACAAGTGAGGTATCATTTTTATCGGGAGACCTGGGGGAACGCTGGGTGGAAGGAAATTTGTGGCTCCTCTCAGATTCTAGAACTTTCTGCCACAGAAATGTGAGGAACATGTGTTTTTTAGCCAAATTTTGAGGTTTGCAAAGGATTCTGGGTAACAGAACCTGGTCCGAGCCACACAAGTCACCCCATCTTGGATTCCCCTATGTCTCTAGTTTTCAGAAATGCACAGGTTTGGTAGGTTTCCCTCGGTGCCGGCTGAGCAACAGGCCTAAATCTACAGGTAGGCACTTTGAAAAAAACACCTCTGTTTTCTTTCAAAAATTTGGATGTGTCCACGTTGCGCTTTGGGGTGTTTCCTGTCGCGGGCGCTAGGCCTACCCACACAAGTGAGGTATCATTTTTATCGGGAGACGTGGGGGAACGCTGGGTGGAAGGAAATTTGTGGCTCCTCTCAGATTCTAGAACTTTCTGCCACAGAAATGTGAGGAACATGTGTTTTTTTAGCCAAATTTTGAGGTTTGCAAAGGATTCTGGGTAACAGAACCTGGTCCGAGCCACACAAGTCACCCCATCTTGGATTCCCCTAGGTCTCTAGTTTTCAGAAATGCACAGGTTTGGTAGGTTTCCCTAGGTGCCGGCTGAGCTACAGGCCAAAATCTACAGGTAGGCACTTTGCAAAAAACACCTCTGTTTTCTTTCAAAAATTTGGATGTGTCCACGATGCGCTTTGGGGCGTTTCCTGTCGCGGGCGCTAGGCCTACCCACACAAGTGAGGTATCACTTTTATCAGGAGACGTGGGGGAACACTGGGTGGAAAGAAATTTGTGGCTCCTCTCAGATTCGAGAACTTTCTGCCACAGAAATGTGAGGAACATGTGTTTTTTTAGCCAAATTTTGAGGTTTGCAAAGGATTCTGAGTAACAGAACCTGGTAGCAGCCACACAAGTCACCCCATCATGGATCCCCTAGGTCTCTAGTTTTCAGAAATGCACAGGTTTGGTAGGTTTCCCTAGGTGCCGGCTGAGCTAGAGGCCTAAATCTACAGGTAGGCACTTTGAAAAAAACACCTCTGTTTTCTTTCAAAAATTTGGATGTGTCCACGTTGCGCTTTGGGGCGTTTCCTGTCGCGTGCGCTAGGCCTACCCACACAAGTGAGGTATCATTTTTATCTGGAGACGTGGGGAAACGCTGGGTGGAAGGAAATTTGTGGCTCCTCTCAGATTCCAGAACTTTCTGCCACAGAAATGTGAGGAACATGTGTTTTTTTAGCCACATTTTGAGGTTTGCAAAGGATTCTGAGTAACAGAACCTGGTCCGAGCCACACAAGTCACCCCATCTTGGATTCCCCTAGGTCTCTAGTTTTCAGAAATGCACAGGTTTGGTAGGTTTCCCTAGGTGCCGGCTGAGCTAGAGGCCTGAATCTACAGGTAGGCTCTTTGAAAAAAACACCTCTGTTTTCTTTCAAAAATTTGGATGTGTCCACGTTGCGCTTTGGGGTGTTTCCTGTCGCGGGCGCTAGGCCTACCCACACAAGTGAGGTATCATTTTTATCGGGAGACGTGGGGGAACGCTGGGTGGAAAGAAATTTGTGGCTCATATCAGATTCCAGAACTTTCTGCCACAGAAATGTGAGGAACATGTGCTTTTTTAGTCAAATTTTGAGGTTTGCAAAGGATTCTGGGTAACAGAACCTGGTCCGAGCCACACAAGTCACCCCATCTTGGATTCCCCTAGGTCTCTAGTTTTTAGAAATGCACATGTTTGGTAGGTTTCCCTTGGTGCCGGCTGAGCTAGAGGCCTAAATCTACAGGTAGGCACTTTGAAAAAAACACCTCTGTTTTCTTTCAAAAATTTGGATGTGTCCACGTTGCGCTTTGGGGCGTTTGCTGTCGCGGCCGCTAGGCCTACCCACACAAGTGAGGTATCATTTTTATCTGGAGACGTGGGGGAACACTGGGTGGATGGAAATTTGTGGCTCCTCTCAGATTCCAGAACTTTCTGCCACAGAAATGTGAGGAACATGTGTTTTTTTAGCCAAATTTTGAGGTTTGCAAAGGATTCTGAGTAACAGAACCTGGTCCGAGCCACACAAGTCACCCCATCTTGGATTCCCCTAGGTCTCTAGTTTTCAGAAATGCACAGGTTTGGTAGGTTTCCCTAGGTGCCGGATGAGCTAGAGGCCTAAATATACTGGTAGGCACTTTGAAAAAAACACCTTTGTTTTCTCTAAAAAATTTGGATGTGTCCACGTTGCGCTTTGGGGTGTTTCCTGTCGCGGGCGCTAGGCCTACCCACACAAGTGAGGTATCATTTTTATCTGAAGATGTGGGGGAACGCTGAGTGGAAGGAAATTTGTGGCTCCTCTCAGATTCCAGAACTTTCTGCCACAGAAATGTGAGGAACATGTGTTTTTTTAGTCAAATTTTGAGGTTTGCAAAGGATTCTGGGTAACAGAACCTGGTCCGAGCCACACAAGTCACCCCATCTTGGATTCCCCTAGGTCTCTAGTTTTCAGAAATGCACAGGTTTGGTAGGTTTCCCTAGGTGCCGGCTGAGCTACAGGCCAAAATCTACAGGTAGGCACTTTGCAAAAAACACCTCTGTTTTCTTTCAAAAATTTGGATGTGTCCACGTTGCGCTTTGGGGCGTTTCCTGTCGCGGGCACTAGGCCTACCCACACAAGTGAGGTATCATTTTTATCGGGAGACGTGGGGGAACGCTGGGTGGAAGGAAATTTGTGGCTCCTATCAGATTCCAGAACTTTCTGCCACAGAAATGTGAGGAACATGTGCTTTTTTAGCCAAATTTTGAGGTTTGCAAAGGATTCTGGGTAACAGAACCTGGTCCGAGCCACACAAGTCACCCCATCTTGGATTCCCCTAGGTCTCTAGTTTTTAGAAATGCACAGGTTTGGTAGGTTTCCCTTGGTGCCGGCTGAACTACAGGCCAAAATCTACAGGTAGGCACTTTGCAAAAAACACCTCTTTTTTCTTTAAAAAATTGGATGTGTCCACGTTGCGCTTTGGGGCGTTTCCTGTCGCGGCCGCTAGGCCTACCCACACAAGTGAGGTATCATTTTTATCGGGAGACGTGGGGGAACGCTGCGTGGAAGGAAATTTGTGGCTCCTCTCAGATTCCAGAACTTTCTGCCACAGAAATGTGAGGAACATGTGTTTTTTTAGCCACATTTTGAGGTTTGCAAAGGATTCTGAGTAACAGAACCTGGTCCGAGCCACACAAGTCACCCCATCTTGGATTCCCCTAGGTCTCTAGTTTTCAGAAATGCACAGGTTTGGTAGGTTTCCCTAGGTGCCGGCTGAGCTAGAGGCCTAAATCTACAGGTAGGCACTTTGAAAAAAACACCTCTGTTTTCTTTCAAAAATTTGGATGTGTCCACGTTGCGCTTTGGGGTGTTTTGTGTCGCGGCCGCCAGGCCTACCGACACAAGTGAGGTATCTTTTTTATCAGGAGACGTGGGGGAACACTGGGTGGAAGGAAATTTGTGGCTCCTCTCAGATTCCAGAACTTTCTGCCACAGAAATGTGAGGAACATGTGTTTTTTTAGCCAAATTTTGAGGTTTGCAAAGGATTCTGAGTAACAGAACCTGGTCCGAGCCACACAAGTCACCCCATCTTGGATTCCCCTAGGTCTCTAGTTTTCAGAAATGCACAGGTTTGGTAGGTTTCCCTAGGTGCCGGCTGAGCTAGAGGCCTAAATCTACAGGTAGGCACTTTGAAAAAAACACCTCTGTTTTCTCTCAAAAATTTGGATGTGTCCACGTTGCGCTTTGGGGCGTTTCCTGTCGCGGGCGCTAGGCCTACCCTCACAAGTGAGGTATCATTTTTATCTGAAGACGTGGGGGAATGCTGGGTGGAAGGAAATTTGTGGCTCCTCTCAAATTCCAGAACTTTCTGCCACAGAAATGTGAGGAACATGTGTTTTTTTAGTCAAATTTTGAGGTTTGTAAAGGATTCTGGGTAACAGAACCTGGTCCGAGCCACACAAGTCACACCATCTTGGATTCCCCTAGGTCTCTAGTTTTCAGAAATGCACAGGTTTGGTAGGTTTCCCTAGGTGCCGGCTGAGCTACAGGCCAAAATCTACAGGTAGGCACTTTGCAAAAAACACCTCTGTTTTCTTTCAAAAATTTGGATGTGTCCACGTTGCGCTTTGGGGCGTTTCCTGTCGCGGGCGCTAGGCCTACCCACACAAGTGAGGTATCATTTTTATTGGGAGATGTGGGGGAACGCTGGGTGGAAGGAAATTTGTGGCTCCTCTCAGATTCTAGAACTTTCTGCCACAGAAATGTGAGGAACATGTGTTTTTTTAGCCAAATTTTGAGGTTTGCAAAGGATTCTGGGTAACAGAACCTGGTCCGAGCCACACAAGTCACCCCATCTTGGATTCCCCTAGGTCTCTAGTTTTCAGAAATGCACAGGTTTGGTAGGTTTCCCTAGGTGCCGGCTGAGCTACAGGCCAAAATCTACAGGTAGGCACTTTGCAAAAAACACCTCTGTTTTCTTTAAAAAATTTGGATGTGTCCACGTTGCGCTTTGGGGCGTTTCCTGTCGCGGGCGCTAGGCCTACCTACACAAGTGAGGTATCATTTTTATCGGGAGATGTGGGGGAACGCTGGGTGGAAGGAAATTTGTGGCTCCTCTCAGATTCCAGAACTTTCTGCCACAGAAATGTGAGGAACATGTTTTTTTTTAGCCAAATTTTGAGGTTTGCAAAGGATTCTGGGTAACAGAACCTGGTCCGAGCCACACAAGTCACCCCATCTTGGATTCCCCTAGGTCTCTAGTTTTCAGAAATGCACAGCTTTGGTAGGTTTCCCTAGGTGCCGGCTGAGCTACAGGCCAAAATCTACAGGTAGGCACTTTGCGAAAAACACCTCTGTTTTCTTTAAAAAATTTGGATGTGTCCACGTTGCGCTTTGGGGCGTTTCCTGTCGCGGGCGCTAGGCCTACCCACACAAGTGAGGTATCATTTTTATCAGGAGACGTGGGGGAACACTGGGTGGAAGGACATTTGTGGCTCCTCTCAGATTCTAGAACTTTCTGCCACAGAAATGTGAGGAACATGTGTTTTTTTAGCCAAATTTTGAGGTTTACAAAGGATTCTGGGTAACAGAACCTGGAACGAGCTACACAAGTCACCCCATCTTGGATTCCCCTAGGTCTCTAGTTTTCAGAAATGCACAGGTTTGGTAGGTTTCCCTAGATGCCGGCTGAGCTACAGGCCAAAATCTACAGGTAGGCACTTTGCAAAAAACACCTCTGTTTTCTTTAAAAAATTTGGATGTGTCCACGTTGCGCTTTGGGGCGTTTCCTGTAGCGGGCGCTAGGCCTACCCACACAAGTGAGGTATCATTTTTATCGGGAGACGTGGGTTAATGCTGGGTGGAAGGAAATTTGTGTCTCCTCTCAGATTCCAGAACTTTCTGCCACAGAAATGTGAGGAACATGTGTTTTTTTAGCCAAATTTTGAGGTTTGCAAAGGATTCTGGGTAACAGAACCTGGTCCGAGCCACACAAGTCACCCTATCTTGGATTCCCCTAGGTCTCTAGTTTTCAGAAATGCACAGGTTTGGTAGGTTTCCCTAGGTGCCGGCTGAGCTACAGGCCAAAATCTACAGGTAGGCACTTTGCAAAAAACACCTCTGTTTTCTTTCAAAAATTTGGATGTGTCCACGTTGCGCTTTGGGGCGTTTCCTGTAGCGGGCGCTAGGCCTACCCACACAAGTGAGGTATCATTTTTATCGGGAGACGTGGGGGAACACTGGGTGGAAGGAAATTTGTGGCTCCTATCAGATTCCAGAACTTTCTGCCACAGAAATATGAGGAACATGTGATTTTTTAGCCAAATTTTGAGGTTTGCAAAGGATTCTAGGTAACAGAACCTGGTCCGAGCCACACAAGTCACCCTATCTTGGATTCCCCTAGGTCTCTAGTTTTCAGAAATGCACAGGTTTGGTAGGTTTCCCTAGGTGCCGGCTGAGCTACAGGCAAAAATCTACAGGTAGGCACTTTGCAAAAAACACCTCTGTTTTCTTAAAAAAATTTGGATGTGTCCACGTTGCGCTTTGGGGCGTTTCCTGTTGCGGGCGCTAGGCCTACCCACACAAGTGAGGTATCATTTTTATCGGAAGACGTGGGGGAACGCTGGGTGGAAGGAAATTTGTGGCTCCTCTCAGATTCCAGAACTTTCTGCCACAGAAATGTGAGGAACATGTATTTTTTTAGCCAAATTTTGAGGTTTGCAAAGGATTCTGGGTAACAGAACCTGGTCCGAGCCACACAAGTCACCCTATCTTGGATTCCCCTAGGTCTCTAGTTTTCAGAAATGCACAGCTTTGGTAGGTTTCCCTAGGTGCCGGCTGAGCTACAGGCAAAAATCTACAGGTAGGCACTTTGCAAAAAACACCTCTGTTTTCTTTAAAAAATTTGGATGTGTCCACGTTGTGCTTTGGGGCGTTTCCTGTTGCGGGCGCTAGGCCTACCCACACAAGTGAGGTATCATTTTTATCGGAAGACGTGGGGGAACGCTGGGTGGAAGGAAATTTGTGGCTCCTCTCAGATTCCAGAACTTTCTGCCACAGAAATTTGAGGAACATGTGTTTTTTTAGCCAAATTTTGAGGTTTGCAAAGGATTCTGGGTAACAGAACCTGGTCCGAGCCACACAAGTCACCCCATCTTGGATTCCCCTAGGTCTCTAGTTTTCAGAAATGCACAGGTTTGGTAGGTTTCCCTAGGTGCCGGCTGAGCTACAGGCCAAAATCTACAGGTAGGCACTTTGCAAAAAACACCTCTGTTTTCTTTCAAAAATTTGGATGTGTCCACGTTGCGCTTTGGGGCGTTTCCTGTCGCGGGCGCTAGGCCTACCCACACAAGTGAGGTATCATTTTTATCGGGAGACGTGGGGGAACACTGGGTGGAAGGAAATTTGTGGCTCCTCTCAGATTCTAGAACTTTCTGCCACAGAAATGTGAGGAACATGTGTTTTTTTGGCCAAGTTTTGAGGTTTGCAAAGGATTCTGGGTAACAGAACCTGGTCCGAGCCACACAAGTCACCCTATCTTGGATTCCCCTAGGTCTCTAGTTTTCAGAAATGCACAGGTTTGGGAGGTTTCCCTAGGTGCCGGCTGAGCTACAGGCCAAAATCTACAGGTAGGCACTTTGCAAAAAACACCTCTGTTTTCTTTCAAAAATTTGGATGTGTCCACGTTGCGCTTTGGGGCGTTTCCTGTAGCGGGGGCTAGGCCTACCCACACAAGTGAGGTATCATTTTTATCGGGAGACGTGGGGGAACGCTGGGTGGAAGGAAATTTGTGGCTCCTATCAGATTCCAGAACTTTCTGCCACAGAAATATGAGGAACATGTGCTTTTTTAGCCAAATTTTGAGGTTTGCAAAGGATTCTAGGTAACAGAACCTGGTCCGAGCCACACAAGTCACCCTATCTTGGATTCCCCTAGGTCTCTAGTTTTCAGAAATGCACAGGTTCGGTAGGTTTCCCTAGGTACCGGCTGAGCTACAGGCAAAAATCTACAGGTAGGCACTTTGCAAAAAACACCTCTGTTTTCTTTAAAAAATTTGGATGTGTCCACGTTGCGCTTTGGGGCGTTTCCTGTTGCGGGCGCTAGGCCTACCCACACAAGTGAGGTATCATTTTTATCGGAAGACGTGGGGGAACGCTGGGTGGAAGGAAATTTGTGGCTCCTCTCAGATTCCAGAACTTTCTGCCACAGAAATTTGAGGAACATGTGTTTTTTTAGCCAAATTTTGAGGTTTGCAAAGGATTCTGGGTAACAGAACCTGGTCCGAGCCACACAAGTCACCCTATCTTGGATTCCCCTAGGTCTCTAGTTTTCAGAAATGCACAGGTTTGGTAGGTTTCCCTAGGTGCCGGCTGAGCTACAGGCCAAAATCTACAGGTAGGCACTTTGCAAAAAACACTTCTGTTTTCTTTCAAAAATTTGGATGTGTCCACGTTGCGCTTTGGGGCGTTTCCTGTCGCGGGCGCTAGGCCTACCCACACAAGTGAGGTATCATTTTTATCGGGAGACGTGGGGGAACGCTGGGTGGAAGGAAATTTGTGGCTCCTCTCAGATTCCAGAACTTTCTGCCACAGAAATATGAGGAACATGTGTTTTTTTAGTCAAATTTTGAGGTTTGCAAAGGATTCTGGGTAACAGAACCTGGTCCGAGCCACACAAGTCACCCCATCTTGGATTCCCCTAGGTCTCTAGTTTTCAGAAATGCACAGGTTTGGTAGGTTTCCCTGGGTGCCGGCTGAGCTAGAGGCCTAAATCTACAGGTAGGCACTTTGAAAAAAACACTTCTGTTTTCTTTCAAAAATTTGGATGTGTCCACGTTGCGCTTTGGGGCGCTTCCTGTTGCGGGCGCTAGGCCTACCCACACAAGTGAGGTATCATTTTTATCGGAAGACGTGGGGGAACGCTGGGTGGAAGGAAATTTGTGGCTCCTCTCAGATTCCAGAACTTTCTGCCAGAGAAATTTGAGGAACATGTGTTTTTTTAGCCAAATTTTGAGGTTTGCAAAGGATTCTGGGTAACAGAACCTGGTCCGAGCCACACAAGTCACCCCATCTTGGATTCCCCTAGGTCTCTAGTTTTCAGAAATGCACAGGTTTGGTAGGTTTCCCTAGGTGCCGGCTGAGCTACAGGCCAAAATCTACAGGTAGGCACTTTGCAAAAAACACCTCTGTTTTCTTTCAAAAATTTGGATGTGTCCACGTTGCGCTTTGGGGCGTTTCCTGTCGCGGGCGCTAGGCCTACCCACACAAGTGAGGTATCATTTTTATCGGGAGACGTGGGGGAACACTGGGTGGAAGGAAATTTGTGGCTCCTCTCAGATTCTAGAACTTTCTGCCACAGAAATGTGAGGAACATGTGTTTTTTTAGCCAAGTTTTGAGGTTTGCAAAGGATTCTGGGTAACAGAACCTGGTCCGAGCCACACAAGTCACCCTATCTTGGATTCCCCTAGGTCTCTAGTTTTCAGAAATGCACAGGTTTGGGAGGTTTCCCTAGGTGCCGGCTGAGCTACAGGCCAAAATCTACAGGTAGGCACTTTGCAAAAAACACCTCTGTTTTCTTTCAAAAATTTGGATGTGTCCACGTTGCGCTTTGGGGCGTTTCCTGTAGCGGGTGCTAGGCCTACCCACACAAGTGAGGTATCATTTTTATCGGGAGACGTGGGGGAACGCTGGGTGGAAGGAAATTTGTGGCTCCTATCAGATTCCAGAACTTTCTGCCACAGAAATATGAGGAACATGTGCATTTTTAGCCAAATTTTGAGGTTTGCAAAGGATTCTAGGTAACAGAACCTGCTCCGAGCCACACAAGTCACCCTATCTTGGATTCCCCTAGGTCTCTAGTTTTCAGAAATGCACAGGTTTGGTAGGTTTCCCTAGGTGCCGGCTGAGCTAGAGGCCAAAATCTACAGGTAGGCACTTTGCAAAAAACACCTCTGTTTTCTTTCAAAAATTTGGATGTGTCCACGTTGCGCTTTGGGGCGTTTCCTGTAGCGGGCGCTAGGCCTACCCACACAAGTGAGGTATCATTTTTATCGGGAGACGTGGGGGAACGCTGGGTGGAAGGAAATTTGTGGCTCCTATCAGATTCCAGAACTTTCTGCCACAGAAATATGAGGAACATGTGCATTTTTAGCCAAATTTTGAGGTTTGCAAAGGATTCTAGGTAACAGAACCTGGTCCGAGCCACACAAGTCATCCTATCTTGGATTCCCCTAGGTCTCTAGTTTTCAGAAATGCACAGGTTTGGTAGGTTTCCCTAGGTACCGGCTGAGCTACAGGCAAAAATCTACAGGTAGGCACTTTGCAAAAAACACCTCTGTTTTCTTTAAAAAATTTGGATGTGTCCACGTTGCGCTTTGGGGCGTTTCCTGTTGCGGGCGCTAGGCCTACCCACACAAGTGAGGTATCATTTTTATCGGAAGACGTGGGGGAACGCTGGGTGGAAGGAAATTTGTGGCTCCTCTCAGATTCCAGAACTTTCTGCCACAGAAATTTGAGGAACATGTGTTTTTTTAGCCAAATTTTGAGGTTTGCAAAGGATTCTGGGTAACAGAACCTGGTCCGAGCCACACAAGTCACCCTATCTTGGATTCCCCTAGGTCTCTAGTTTTCAGAAATGCACAGGTTTGGTAGTTTTCCCTAGGTGCCGGCTGAGCTACAGGCCAAAATCTACAGGTAGGCACTTTGCAAAAAACACTTATGTTTTCTTTCAAAAATTTGGATGTGTCCACGTTGCGCTTTGGGGCGTTTTATATGTCGCGGGCGCTAGGCCTACCCACACAAGTGAGGTATCATTTTTATCGGGAGACGTGGGGGAACGCTGGGTGGAAGGAAATTTGTGGCTCCTCTCAGATTCCAGAACTTTCTGCCACAGAAATGTGAGGAACATGTGTTTTTTTAGCCAAATTTTGAGGTTTGCAAAGGATTCTGGGTAACAGAACCTGGTCCGAGCCACACAAGTCACCCTATCTTGGATTCCCCTAGGTCTCTAGTTTTCAGAAATGCACAGGTTTGGTAGGTTTCCCTAGGTGCCGGCTGGGCTACAGGCCAAAATCTACAGGTAGGCACTTTGCAAAAAACAACTCTGTTTTCTTTCAAAAATTTGGATGTTTCCACGTTGCGCTTTGGGGCGTTTCCTGTCGCAGGCGCTAGGCCTACCCACACAAGTGAGGTATCATTTTTATCAGGAGACGTGGGGGAGCGCTGGGTGGAAGGAAATTTGTGGCTCCTCTCAGATTCCAGAACTTTCTGCCACAGAAATGTGAGGAACATGTGTTTTTTTAGCCAAATTTTGAGGTTTGCAAAGGATTCTGGGTAACAGAACCTGGTCCGAGCCACACAAGTCACCCTATCTTGGATTCCCCTAGGTCTCTAGTTTTCAGAAATGCACAGGTTTGGTAGGTTTCCCTAGGTGCCGGCTGGGCTACATGCCAAAATCTACAGGTAGGCACTTTGCAAAAAACACCTCTGTTTTCTTTCAAAAATTTGGATGTGTCCACGTTGCGCTTTGGGGCGTTTCCTGTCGCAGGCGCTAGGCCTACCCACACAAGTGAGGTATCATTTTTATCAGGAGACGTGGGGGAGCGCTGGGTGGAAGGAAATTTGTGGCTCCTCTCAGATTCTAGAACGTTCTGCCACAGAAATGTCAGGAACATGTGTTTTTTTAGCCAAATTTTGAGGTTTGCAAAGGATTCTGGGTAACAGAACCTGGTCCGAGCCACACAAGTCACCCCATCTTGGATTCCCCTAGGTCTCTAGTTTTCAGAAATGCACAGGTTTGGTAGGTTTCCCTAGATGCCGGCTGAGCTACAGGCCAAAATCTACAGGTAGGCACTTTGCAAAAACACCTCTGTTTTCTTTTTAAAATTTGGATGTGTCCACGTTGCGCTTTGGGGCGTTTCCTGTCGCGTGCGCTAGGCCTACCCACACAAGTGAGGTATCATTTTCATCGGGAGACGTGGGGGAAAGCTGGGTGGAAGGAAATTTGTGGCTCCTCCCAGATTCTAGAACTTTCTGCCACAGAAATGTGAGGAACATGTGTTTTTTTAGCCAAATTTATGAGGTTTGCAAAGGATTCTGGGTAACAGAACCTGGTCCGAGCCACACAAGTCACCCCATCTTGGATTCCCCTAGGTCTCTAGTTTTCAGAAATGCACAGGTTTGGTGGGTTTCCATAGATGCCGGCTGAGCTATAGGCCAAAATCTACAGGTAGGCACTTTGCAAAAAACACCTCTGTTTTCTTAAAAAAATTTGGATGTGTCCACAGTGCGCTTTGGGGCGTTTCCTGTCGCAGGCGCTAGGCCTACCCACACAAGTGAGGTATCATTTTTATAGGGAGACGTGGGGGAACGCTGGGTGGAAGGAAATTTGTGGCTCCTCTCAGATTCCAGAACTTTCTGCCACAGAAATTTGAGGAACATGTGTTTTTTTAGCCAAATTTTGAGGTTTGCAAAGGATTCTGGGTAACAGAACCTGGTCCGAGCCACACAAGTCACCCTATCTTGGATTCCCCTAGGTCTCTAGTTTTCAGAAATGCACAGGTTTGGTAGGTTTCCCTAGGTGCCGGCTGAGCTACAGGCCAAAATCTACAGGTAGGCACTTTGCAAAAAACACCTCTGTTTTCTTTCAAAAATTTGGATGTGTCCACGTTGCGCTTTGGGGTGTTTCCTGTCGCGGGCGCTAGGCCTACCCACACAAGTGAGGTATCATTTTTATCGGGAGACGTGGGGGAACGCTGGGTGGAAGGAAATTTGTGGCTCCTCTCAGATTCCAGAACTTTCTGCCACAGAAATTTGAGGAACATGTGTTTTTTTAGCCAAATTTTGAGGTTTGCAAAGGATTCTGGGTAACAGAACCTGGTCCGAGCCACACAAGTCACCCTATCTTGGATTCCCCTAGGTCTCTAGTTTTCAGAAATGCACAGGTTTGGTAGGTTTCCCTAGGTGCCGGCTATGCTACAGGTCAAAATCTACAGGTTGGAACTTTGCAAAAAAAAACTCTGTTTTCTTTCAAAAATTTGGATGTGTCCACGTTGTGCTTTGGGGCGTTTCCTGTCACGGGCGCTAGGCCTACCCACACAAGGGAGGTATCATTTTTATCGGGAGATGTGGGGGAATGCTGGGTGAAAGGAAATTTGTGGCTCCTCTCAGATTCCAGAACTTTCTGCCACAGAAATGTGAGGAACATGTGTTTTTTTAGCCAAATTTTGAGGTTTGCAAAGGATTCTGGGTAACAGAACCTGGTCCGAGCCACACAAGTCACCCTATCTTGGATTCCCCTAGGTCTCTAGTTTTCAGAAATGCACAGGTTTGGTAGGTTTCCCTAGGTGCCGGCTGGGCTACAGGCCAAAATCTACAGGTAGGCACTTTGCAAAAAACACCTCTGTTTTCTTTCAAAAATTTGGATGTTTCCACGTTGCGCTTTGGGGCGTTTCCTGTCGCAGGCGCTAGGCCTACCCACACAAGTGAGGTATCATTTTTATCTGGAGACGTGGGGGAACGCTGGGTGGAAGGAAATTTGTGGCTCCTCTCAGATTCCAGAACTTTCTGCCACAGAAATGTGAGGAACATGTGTTTTTTTAGCCACATTTTGAGGTTTGCAAAGGATTCTGAGTAACAGAACCTGGTCCGAGCCACACAAGTCACCCTATCTTGGATTCCCCTAGGTCTCTAGTTTTCAGAAATGCACAGGTTTGGTAGGTTTCCCTCGGTGCCGGCTGAGCTAGAGGCCAAAATCTACAGTTAGGCACTTTGCAAAAAAACACCTCTGTTTTCTTTCAAAAATTTGGATGTTTCCACGTTGCGCTTTGGGGCGTTTCCTGTCGCAGGCGCTAGGCCTACCCACACAAGTGAGGTATCATTTTTATCTGGAGACGTGGGGGAACGCTGGGTGGAAGGAAATTTGTGGCTCCTCTCAGATTCCAGAACTTTCTGCCACAGAAATGTGAGGAACATGTGTTTTTTTAGCCACATTTTGAGGTTTGCAAAGGATTCTGAGTAACAGAACCTGGTCCGAGCCACACAAGTCACCCCATCTTGGATTCCCCTAGGTCTCTAGTTTTCAGAAATGCACAGGTTTGGTAGGTTTCCCTCGGTGCCGGCTGAGCTAGAGGCCAAAATCTACAGGTAGGCACTTTGAAAAAAACACCTCTGTTTTCTTTCAAAAATTTGGATGTGTCCACGTTGCGCTTTGGGTTTTTTCCTGTCGTGGGCGCTAGGCCTACCCACACAAGTGAGGTATCATTATTATCAGGAGACGTGGGGGAACGCTGGGTGGAAGTTAATTTGTGGCTCCTCTCAGATTCTAGAACTTTCTGCCACAGAAATGTCAGGAACGTGTGTTTTTTTAGCCAAATTTTGAGGTTTGCAAAGGATTCTGGGTAACAGAACCTGGTCCGAGCCTCACAAGTCACCCCATCTTGGATTCCCCTAGGTCTCTAGTTTTCAGAAATGCACAGGTTTGGTAGGTTTCCCTAGATGCCGGCTGAGCTACAGGCCAAAATCTACAGGTAGGCACTTTGCAAAAAACACCTCTGTTTTCTTTAAAAAATTTGGATGTGTCCACGTTGCGCTTTGGGGTGTTTCCTGTCGCGGGCGCTAGGCCTACCCACACAAGTGAGGTATCATTTTTATCGGGAGACGTGGGGGAACGCTGGGTGGAAGGAAATTTGTGGCTCCTATCAGAAACCAGAACTTTCTGCCACAGAAATATGAGGAACATGTGCTTTTTTAGCCAAATTTTGAGGTTTGCAAAGGATTCTGGGTAACAGAACCTGGTCCGAGCCACACAAGTCACCCCATCTTGGATTCCCCTAGGTCTCTAGTTTTCAGAAATGCACAGGTTTGGTAGGTTTCCCTAGGTGCCGGCTATGCTACAGGTCAAAATCTACAGGTTGGAACTTTGCAAAAAAAACCTCTGTTTTCTTTCAAAAATTTGGATGTGTCCACGTTGTGCTTTGGGGCGTTTCCTGTCACGGGCGCTAGGCCTACCCACACAAGGGAGGTATCATTTTTATCGGGAGATGTGGGGGAATGCTGGGTGAAAGGAAATGTGTGGCTCCTCTCAGATTCCAGAACTTTCTGCCACAGAAATGTGAGGAACATGTGTTTTTTTAGCCAAATTGTGAGGTTTGCAAAGGATTCTGGGTAACAGAACCTGGTCCGAGCCACACAAGTCACCCTATCTTGGATTCCCCTAGGTCTCTAGTTTTCAGAAATGCACAGGTTTGGTAGGTTTCCCTAGGTGCCGGCTGGGCTACAGGCCAAAATCTACAGGTAGGCACTTTGCAAAAAACACCTCTGTTTTCTTTCAAAAATTTGGATGTTTCCACGTTGCGCTTTGGGGCGTTTCCTGTCGCAGGCGCTAGGCCTACCCACACAAGTGAGGTATCATTTTTATCTGGAGACGTGGGGGAACGCTGGGTGGAAGGAAATTTGTGGCTCCTCTCAGATTCCAGAACTTTCTGCCACAGAAATGTGAGGAACATGTGTTTTTTTAGCCACATTTTGAGGTTTGCAAAGGATTCTGAGTAACAGAACCTGGTCCGAGCCACACAAGTCACCCCATCTTGGATTCCCCTAGGTCTCTAGTTTTCAGAAATGCACAGGTTTGGTAGGTTTCCCTCGGTGCCGGCTGAGCTAGAGGCCAAAATCTACAGGTAGGCACTTTGAAAAAAACACCTCTGTTTTCTTTCAAAAATTTGGATGTGTCCACGTTGCGCTTTGGGTTTTTTCCTGTCGTGGGCGCTAGGCCTACCCACACAAGTGAGGTATCATTATTATCAGGAGACGTGGGGGAACGCTGGGTGGAAGTTAATTTGTGGCTCCTCTCAGATTCTAGAACTTTCTGCCACAGAAATGTCAGGAACGTATGTTTTTTTAGCCAAATTTTGAGGTTTGCAAAGGATTCTGGGTAACAGAACCTGGTCCGAGCCTCACAAGTCACCCCATCTTGGATTCCCCTAGGTCTCTAGTTTTCAGAAATGCACAGGTTTGGTAGGTTTCCCTAGATGCCGGCTGAGCTACAGGCCAAAATCTACAGGTAGGCACTTTGCAAAAAACACCTCTGTTTTCTTTCAAAAATTTGGATGTGTCCACGTTGCGCTTTGGGGCGTTTCCTGTCGCGGGCGCTAGGCCTACCCACACAAGTGAGGTATCATTTTTATCGGGAGACGTGGGGGAACGCTGGGTGGAAGGAAATTTGTGGCTCCTCTCAGAAACCAGAACTTTCTGCCACAGAAATATGAGGAACATGTGCTTTTTTAGCCAAATTTTGAGGTTTGCAAAGGATTCTGGGTAACAGAACCTGGTCCGAGCCACACAAGTTACCCCATCTTGGATTCCCCTAGGTCTCTAGTTTTCAGAAATGCACAGGTTTGGTAGGTTTCCCTAGGTGCCGGCTATGCTACAGGTCAAAATCTACAGGTTGGAACTTTGCAAAAAACACCTCTGTTTTCTTTCAAAAATTTGGATGTGTCCACGTTGCGCTTTGGGGCGTTTCCTGTCGCGTGCGCTAGGCCTACCCACACAAGGGAGGTATCATTTTTATCGGGAGATGTGGGGGAATGCTGGGTGGAAGGAAATTTGTGGCTCCTCTCAGATTCCAGAACTTTCTGCCACAGAAATGTGAGGAACATGTGCTTTTTTAGCCAAATTTTGAGGTTTGCAAAGGATTCTGGGTAACAGAACCTGGTCCGAGCCACACAAGTCACCCTATCTTGGATTCCCCTAGGTCTCTAGTTTTCAGAAATGCACAGGTTTGGTAGGTTTCCCTAGGTGCCGGCTGGGCTACATGCCAAAATCTACAGGTAGGCACTTTGCAAAAAACACCTCTGTTTTCTTTCAAAAATTTGGATGTGTCCACATTGCGCTTTGGGGCGTTTCCTGTCGCAGGCGCTAGGCCTACCCACACAAGTGAGGTATCATTTTTATCAGGAGACGTGGGGGAGCGCTGGGTGGAAGGAAATTTGTGGCTCCTCTCAGATTCTAGAACGTTCTGCCACAGAAATGTCAGGAACATGTGTTTTTTTAGCCAAATTTTGAGGTTTGCAAAGGATTCTGGGTAACAGAACCTGGTCCGAGCCACACAAGTCACCCCATCTTGGATTCCCCTAGGTCTCTAGTTTTCAGAAATGCACAGGTTTGGTAGGTTTCCCTAGATGCCGGCTGAGCTACAGGCCAAAATCTACAGGTAGGCACTTTGCAAAAACACCTCTGTTTTCTTTTAAAAATTTGGATGTGTCCACGTTGCGCTTTGGGGCGTTTCCTGTCGCGTGCGCTAGGCCTACCGACACAAGTGAGGTATCATTTTTATCGGGAGACGTGGGGGAAAGCTGGGTGGAAGGAAATTTGTGGCTCCTCTCAGATTCCAGAACTTTCTGCCACAGAAATGTGAGGAACATGTGTTTTTTTAGCCAAATTTAGAGGTTTGCAAAGGATTCTGGGTAACAGAACCAGGTCCGAGCCACACAAGTTACCCCATCTTGGATTCCCCTAGGTCTCTAGTTTTCAGAAATGCACAGGTTTGGTAGGTTTCCCTAGGTGCCGGCTGAGCTAGAGGCCTAAATCTACAGGTAGGCACTTTGCAAAAAACACCTCTGTTTTCTTTAAAAAATGTGGATGTGTCCACGTTGCGCTGTGGGGCGTTTCCTGTCGCGGGCGCTAGGCCTACCCACACAAGTGAGGTATCATTTTTATAGGGAGACGTGGGGGAACGCTGGGAGGAAGGAAATTTGTGGCTCCTCTCAAATTCCAGAACTTTCTGCCACAGAAATGTGAGGAACATGTGTTTTTTTAGCCAAATTTTGAGGTTTGCAAAGGATCCTGAGTAACAGAACCTGGTCCGAATCCACACAAGTCACCCCATCTTGGATTCCCCTAGGTCTCTAGTTTTCAGAAATGCACAGGTTTGGTAGGTTTCCCTAGGTGCCGGCTGAGGTATAGGCCAAAATCTACAGGTAGGCACTTTGCAAAAAACACCTCTGTTTTCTGTCTAAAAATGGGATGTGTCCACGTTGTGTTTTGGGGCGTTTCCTCTCATAGGCGCTAGGCCTACCCACACAAGTGAGGTATCATTTTTATCGGGAGACGTGGGGGAACGCTGGGTGGTAGTTAATTTGTGGCTCCTCTCAGATTCTAGAACTTTCTGCCACAGAAATGTCAGGAACGTGTGTTTTTTTAGCCAAATATTGAGGTTTGCAAAGGATTCTGGGTAACAGAACCTGGTCCGAGCCTCACAAGTCACCCCATCTTGGATTCCCCTAGGTCTCTAGTTTTCAGAAATGCACAGGTTTGGTAGGTTTCCCTAGATGCCGGCTGAGCTACAGGCCAAAATCTACAGGTAGGCACTTTGCAAAAAACACCTCTGTTTTCTTTCAAAAATTTGGATGTGTCCACGTTGCGCTTTGGGGCGTTTCCTGTCGCGGGCGCTAGGCCTACCCACACAAGTGAGGTATCATTTTTATCGGGAGACGTGGGGGAACGCTGGGTGGAAGGAAATTTGTGGCTCCTCTCAGAAACCAGAACTTTCTGCCACAGAAATATGAGGAACATGTGCTTTTTTAGCCAAATTTTGAGGTTTGCAAAGGATTCTGGATAACAGAACCTGGTCCGAGCCACACAAGTTACCCCATCTTGGATTCCCCTAGGTCTCTAGTTTTCAGAAATGCACAGGTTTGGTAGGTTTCCCTAGGTGCCGGCTATGCTACAGGTCAAAATCTACAGGTTGGAACTTTGCAAAAAACACCTCTGTTTTCTTTCAAACATTTGGATGTGTCCACGTTGCGCTTTGGGGCGTTTCCTGTCGCGGGCGCTAGGCCTACCCACACAAGGGAGGTATCATTTTTATCGGGAGATGTGGGGGAATGCTGGGTGGAAGGAAATTTGTGGCTCCTCTCAGATTCCAGAACTTTCTGCCACAGAAATGTGAGGAACATGTGCTTTTTTAGCCAAATTTTGAGGTTTGCAAAGGATTCTGGGTAACAGAACCTGGTCCGAGCCACACAAGTCACCCTATCTTGGATTCCCCTAGGTCTCTAGTTTTCAGAAATGCACAGGTTTGGTAGGTTTCCCTAGGTGCCGGCTGGGCTACATGCCAAAATCTACAGGTAGGCACTTTGCAAAAAACACCTCTGTTTTCTTTCAAAAATTTGGATGTGTCCACATTGCGCTTTGGGGCGTTTCCTGTCGCAGGCGCTAGGCCTACCCACACAAGTGAGGTATCATTTTTATCAGGAGACGTGGGGGAGCGCTGGGTGGAAGGAAATTTGTGGCTCCTCCCAGATTCTAGAACTTTCTGCCACAGAAATGTGAGGAACATGTGTTTTTTTAGCCAAATTTATGAGGTTTGCAAAGGATTCTGGGTAACAGAACCTGGTCCGAGCCACACAAGTCACCCCATCTTGGATTCCCCTAGGTCTCTAGTTTTCAGAAATGCACAGGTTTGGTAGGTTTCCCTAGATGCCGGCTGAGCTATAGGCCAAAATCTACAGGTAGGCACTTTGCAAAAAACACCTCTGTTTTCTTTAAAAAATTTGGATGTGTCCACAATGCGCTTTGGGGCGTTTCCTGTCGCATGCGCTAGGCCTACCCACACAAGTGAGGTATCATTTTTATCGGGAGACGTGGGGGAACGCTGGGTGGAAGGAAATTTGTGGCTCCTCTCAGATTCCAGAACTTTCTGCCACAGAAATGTGAGGAACATGTGTTTTTTTAGCCAAATTTAGAGGTTTGCAAAGGATTCTGGGTAACAGAACCAGGTCCGAGCCACACAAGTTACCCCATCTTGGATTCTCCTAGGTCTCTAGTTTTCAGAAATGCACAGGTTTGGTAGGTTTCCCTAGGTGCCGGCTGAGCTAGAGGCCTAAATCTACAGGTAGGCACTTTGCAAAAAACACCTCTGTTTTCTTTAAAAAATGTGGATGTGTCCACGTTGCGCTGTGGGGCGTTTCCTGTCGCGGGCGCTAGGCCTACCCACACAAGTGAGGTATCATTTTTATAGGGAGACGTGGGGGAACGCTGGGAGGAAGGAAATTTGTGGCTCCTCTCAAATTCCAGAACTTTCTGCCACAGAAATGTGAGGAACATGTGTTTTTTTAGCCAAATTTGGAGGTTTGCAAAGGATCCTGAGTAACAGAACCTGGTCCGAATCCACACAAGTCACCCCATCTTGGATTCCCCTAGGTCTCTAGTTTTCAGAAATGCACAGGTTTGGTAGGTTTCCCTAGGTGCCGGCTGAGGTATAGGCCAAAATCTACAGGTAGGCACTTTGCAAAAAACACCTCTGTTTTCTGTCTAAAAATGGGATGTGTCCACGTTGTGTTTTGGGGCGTTTCCTCTCATAGGCGCTAGGCCTACCCACACAAGTGAGGTATCATTTTTATCGGGAGACGTGGGGGAACGCTGGGTGGTAGTTAATTTGTGGCTCCTCTCAGATTCTAGAACTTTCTGCCACAGAAATGTCAGGAACGTGTGTTTTTTTAGCCAAATTTTGAGGTTTGCAAAGGATTCTGGGTAACAGAACCTGGTCCGAGCCTCACAAGTCACCCCATCTTGGATTCCCCTAGGTCTCTAGTTTTCAGAAATGCACAGGTTTGGTAGGTTTCCCTAGATGCCGGCTGAGCTACAGGCCAAAATCTACAGGTAGGCACTTTGCAAAAAACACCTCTGTTTTCTTTCAAAAATTTGGATGTGTCCACGTTGCGCTTTGGGGCGTTTCCTGTCGCGGGCGCTAGGCCTACCCACACAAGTGAGGTATCATTTTTATCGGGAGACGTGGGGGAACGCTGGGTGGAAGGAAATTTGTGGCTCCTCTCAGAAACCAGAACTTTCTGCCACAGAAATATGAGGAACATGTGCTTTTTTAGCCAAATTTTGAGGTTTGCAAAGGATTCTGGATAACAGAACCTGGTCCGAGCCACACAAGTTACCCCATCTTGGATTCCCCTAGGTCTCTAGTTTTCAGAAATGCACAGGTTTGGTAGGTTTCCCTAGGTGCCGGCTATGCTACAGGTCAAAATCTACAGGTTGGAACTTTGCAAAAAACACCTCTGTTTTCTTTCAAACATTTGGATGTGTCCACGTTGCGCTTTGGGGCGTTTCCTGTCGCGGGCGCTAGGCCTACCCACACAAGGGAGGTATCATTTTTATCGGGAGATGTGGGGGAATGCTGGGTGGAAGGAAATTTGTGGCTCCTCTCAGATTCCAGAACTTTCTGCCACAGAAATGTGAGGAACATGTGCTTTTTTAGCCAAATTTTGAGGTTTGCAAAGGATTCTGGGTAACAGAACCTGGTCCGAGCCACACAAGTCACCCTATCTTGGATTCCCCTAGGTCTCTAGTTTTCAGAAATGCACAGGTTTGGTAGGTTTCCCTAGGTGCCGGCTGGGCTACATGCCAAAATCTACAGGTAGGCACTTTGCAAAAAACACCTCTGTTTTCTTTCAAAAATTTGGATGTGTCCACATTGCGCTTTGGGGCGTTTCCTGTCGCAGGCGCTAGGCCTACCCACACAAGTGAGGTATCATTTTTATCAGGAGACGTGGGGGAGCGCTGGATGGAAGGAAATTTGTGGCTCCTCTCAGATTCTAGAACGTTCTGCCACAGAAATGTCAGGAACATGTGTTTTTTTAGCCAAATTGTGATGTTTGCAAAGGATTCTGGGTAACAGAACCTGGTCCGAGCCACACAAGTCACCCCATCTTGGATTCCCCTAGGTCTCTAGTTTTCAGAAATGCACAGGTTTGGTAGGTTTCCCTAGATGCCGGCTGAGCTACAGGCCAAAATCTACAGGTAGGCACTTTGCAAAAACACCTCTGTTTTCTTTTAAAAATTTGGATGTGTCCACGTTGCGCTTTGGGGCGTTTCCTGTCGCGTGCGCTAGGCCTACCCACACAAGTGAGGTATCATTTTTATCGGGAGACGTGGGGGAAAGCTGGGTGGAAGGAAATTTGTGGCTCCTCCCAGATTCTAGAACTTTCTGCCACAGAAATGTGAGGAACATGTGTTTTTTTAGCCAAATTTATGAGGTTTGCAAAGGATTCTGGGTAACAGAACCTGGTCCGAGCCACACAAGTCACCCCATCTTGGATTCCCCTAGGTCTCTAGTTTTCAGAAATGCACAGGTTTGGTAGGTTTCCCTAGATGCCGGCTGAGCTATAGGCCAAAATCTACAGGTAGGCACTTTGCAAAAAACACCTCTGTTTTCTTTAAAAAATGTGGATGTGTCCACAATGCGCTTTGGGGCGTTTCCTGTCGCATGCGCTAGGCCTACCCACACAAGTGAGGTATCATTTTTATCGGGAGACGTGGGGGAACGCTGGGTGGAAGGAAATTTGTGGCTCCTCTCAGATTCCAGAACTTTCTGCCACAGAAATGTGAGGAACATGTGTTTTTTTAGCGAAATTTATGAGGTTTGCAAAGGATTCTGGGTAACAGAACCTGGTCCGAGCCACACAAGTCACCCCATCTTGGATTCCCCTAGGTCTCTAGTTTTCAGAAATGCACAGGTTTGGTAGGTTTCCCTAGAGGCCGGCTGAGCTATAGGCCAAAATCTACAGGTAGGCACTTTGCAAAAAACACCTCTGTTTTCTTTAAAAAATTTGGATGTGTCCACAATGCGCTTTGGGGCGTTTCCTGTCGCATGCGCTAGGCCTACCCACACAAGTGAGGTATCATTTTTATCGGGAGACGTGGGGGAACGCTGGGTGGAAGGAAATTTGTGGCTCCTCTCAGATTCCAGAACTTTCTGCCACAGAAATGTGAGGAACATGTGTTTTTTTAGCCAAATTTAGAGGTTTGCAAAGGATTCTGGGTAACAGAACCAGGTCCGAGCCACACAAGTTACCCCATCTTGGATTCCCCTAGTTCTCTAGTTTTCAGAAATGCACAGGTTTGGTAGGTTTCCCTAGGTGCCGGCTGAGCTAGAGGCCTAAATCTACAGGTAGGCACTTTGCAAAAAACACCTCTGTTTTCTTTAAAAAATGTGGATGTGTCCACGTTGCGCTGTGGGGCGTTTCCTGTCGCGGGCGCTAGGCCTACCCACACAAGTGAGGTATCATTTTTATAGGGAGACGTGGGGGAACGCTGGGAGGAAGGAAATTTGTGGCTCCTCTCAAATTCCAGAACTTTCTGCCACAGAAATGTGAGGAACATGTGTTTTTTTAGCCAAATTTTGAGGTTTGCAAAGGATCCTGAGTAACAGAACCTGGTCCGAGCCACACAAGTCACCCCATCTTGGATTCCCCTAGGTCTCTAGTTTTCAGAAATGCACAGGTTTGGTAGGTTTCCCTAGGTGCCGGCTGAGGTATAGGCCAAAATCTACAGGTAGGCACTTTGCAAAAAAACCTCTGTTTTCTGTCTAAAAATGGGATGTGTCCACGTTGTGTTTTGGGGCGTTTCCTCTCATGGGCGCTAGGCCTACCCACACAAGTGAGGTATCATTTTTATCGGGAGACGTGGGGGAACGCTGGGTGGTAGTTAATTTGTGGCTCCTCTCAGATTCTAGAACTTTCAGCCACAGAAATGTCAGGAACGTGTGTTTTTTTAGCCAAATTTTGAGGTTTGCAAAGGATTCTGGGTAACAGAACCTGGTCCGAGCCTCACAAGTCACCCCATCTTGGATTCCCCTAGGTCTCTAGTTTTCAGAAATGCACAGGTTTGGTAGGTTTCCCTAGATGCCGGCTGAGCTACAGGCCAAAATCTACAGGTAGGCACTTTGCAAAAAACACCTCTGTTTTCTTTAAAAAATTTGGATGTGTCCACGTTGCGCTTTGGGGCGTTTCCTGTCGCGGGCGCTAGGCCTACCCACACAAGTGAGGTATCATTTTTATCGGGAGACGTGGGGGAACGCTGGGTGGAAGGAAATTTGTGGCTCCTCTCTGAAACCAGAACTTTCTGCCACAGAAATATGAGGAACATGTGCTTTTTTAGCCAAATTTTGAGGTTTGCAAAGGATTCTGGATAACAGAACCTGGTCCGAGCCACACAAGTTACCCCATCTTGGATTCCCCTAGGTCTCTAGTTTTCAGAAATGCACAGGTTTGGTAGGTTTCCCTAGGTGCCGGCTATGCTACAGGTCAAAATCTACAGGTTGGAACTTTGCAAAAAACACCTCTGTTTTCTTTCAAACATTTGGATGTGTCCACGTTGCGCTTTGGGGCGTTTCCTGTCGCGGGCGCTAGGCCTACCCACACAAGGGAGGTATCATTTTTATCGGGAGATGTGGGGGAATGCTGGGTGGAAGGAAATTTGTGGCTCCTCTCAGATTCCAGAACTTTCTGCCACAGAAATGTGAGGAACATGTGCTTTTTTAGCCAAATGCTGAGGTTTGCAAAGGATTCTGGGTAACAGAACCTGGTCCGAGCCACACAAGTCACCCTATCTTGGATTCCCCTAGGTCTCTAGTTTTCAGAAATGCACAGGTTTGGTAGGTTTCCCTAGGTGCCGGCTGGGCTACATGCCAAAATCTACAGGTAGGCACTTTGCAAAAAACACCTCTGTTTTCTTTCAAAAATTTGGATGTGTCCACGTTGCGCTTTGGGGCGTTTCCTGTCGCAGGCGCTAGGCCTACCCACACAAGTGAGGTATCATTTTTATCAGGAGACGTGGGGGAGCGCTGGGTGGAAGGAAATTTGTGGCTCCTCTCAGATTCTAGAACGTTCTGCCACAGAAATGTCAGGAACATGTGTTTTTTTAGCCAAATTTTGAGGTTTGCAAAGGATTCTGGGTAACCGAACCTGGTCCGAGCCACACAAGTCACCCCATCTTGGATTCCCCTAGGTCTCTAGTTTTCAGAAATGCACAGGTTTGGTCGGTTTCCCTAGATGCCGGCTGAGCTACAGGCCAAAATCTACAGGTAGGCACTTTGCAAAAACACCTCTGTTTTCTTTTAAAAATTTGGATGTGTCCACGTTGCGCTTTGGGGCGTTTCCTGTCGCGTGCGCTAGGCCTACCCACACAAGTGAGGTATCATTTTTATCGGGAGACGTGGGGGAAAGCTGGGTGGAAGGAAATTTGTGGCTCCTCCCAGATTCTAGAACTTTCTGCCACAGAAATGTGAGGAACATGTGTTTTTTTAGCAAAATTTATGAGGTTTGCAAAGGATTCTGGGTAACAGAATCTGGTCCGAGCCACACAAGTCACCCCATCTTGGATTCCCCTAGGTCTCTAGTTTTCAGAAATGCACAGGTTTGGTAGGTTTCCCTAGATGCCGGCTGAGCTATAGGCCAAAATCTACAGGTAGGCACTTTGCAAAAAACACCTCTGTTTTCTTTAAAAAATGTGGATGTGTCCACAATGCGCTTTGGGGCGTTTCCTGTCGCGTGCGCTAGGCCTACCCACACAAGTGAGGTATCATTTTTATCGGGAGACGTGGGGGAACGCTGGGTGGAAGGAAATTTGTGGCTCCTCTCAGATTCCAGAACTTTCTGCCACAGAAATTTGAGGAACATGTGTTTTTTTAGCCAAATTTAGAGGTTTGCAAAGGATTCTGGGTAACAGAACCTGGTCCGAGCCACACAAGTCACCCCATCTTGGATTCCCCTAGGTCTCTAGTTTTCAGAAATGCACAGGTTTGGTAGGTTTCCCTAGGTGCCGGCTGAGCTAGAGGCCTAAATCTACAGGTAGGCACTTTGCAAAAAACACCTCTGTTTTCTTTAAAAAATGTGGATGTGTCCACGTTGCGCTGTGGGGCGTTTCCTGTCGCGGGCGCTAGGCCTACCCACACAAGTGAGGTATCATTTTTATAGGGAGACGTGGGGGAACGCTGGGTGGAAGGAAATTTGTGGCTCCTCTCAAATTCCAGAACTTTCTGCCACAGAAATGTGAGGAACATGTGTTTTTTTAGCCAAATTTTGAGGTTTGCAAAGGATCCTGAGTAACAGAACCTGGTCTGAGCCACACAAGTCACCCCATCTTGGATTCCCCTAGGTCTCTAGTTTTCAGAAATGCACAGGTTTGGTAGGTTTCCCTAGGTGCCGGCTGAGGTATAGGCCAAAATCTACAGGTAGGCACTTTGCAAAAAACACCTCTGTTTTCTGTCAAAAAATGGGATGTGTCCACGTTGTGTTTTGGGGCGTTTCCTCTCATGGGCGCTAGGCCTACCCACACAAGTGAGGTATCATTTTTATCGGGAGACGTGGGGGAACGCTGGGTGGTAGGAAATTTGTGGCTCCTCTCAGATTCCAGATCTTTCTGCCACAGAAATGTGAGGAACATGTGTTTTTTTAGCCAAATTTTGAGGTTTGCAAAGGATTCTGGGTAACAGAACCTGGTCCGAGCCACACAAGTCACCCCATCTTGGATTCCCCTAGGTCTCTAGTTTTCAGAAATGCACAGGTTTGGTAGGTTTCCCTAGGTGCCGGCTGAGCTACAGGCCAAAATCTACAGGTTGGCACTTTTCAAAAAACACCTCTGTTTTCTTTAAAAAATTTGGATGTGTCCACGTTGCGCTTTGGGGCGATTCCTGTCGCGGGCGCTAGGCCTACCCACACAAGTGAGGTATCATTTTTATCAGGAGACGTGGGGGAACACTGGGTGGAAGGAAATTTGTGGCTCCTCTCAGATTCCAGAACTTTCTGCCACAGAAATGTGAGGAACATGTGTTTTTTTAGCCAAATTTTGAGGTTTGCAAAGGATTCTGAGTAACAGAACCTGGTCCAAGCCACACAAGTCACCCCATCTTGGATTCCCCTAGGTCTCTAGTTTTCAGAAATGCACAGGTTTGGTAGGTTTCCCTAGGTGCCGGCTGAGCTAGAGGCCTAAATCTACAGGTAGGCACTTTGCAAAAAACACCTCTGTTTTCTTTCAAACATTTGGATGTGTCCACGTTGCGCTTTGGGGTGTTTCCTGTCGCGGGCGCTAGGCCTACCCACACAAGTGAGGTATCATTTTTATCTGGAGACGTGGGGGAACGCTGGGTGGAAGGAAATTTGTGGCTCCTCTCAGATTCCAGAACTTTCTGCCACAGAAATGTGAGGAACATGTGTTTTTTTAGCCAAATTTTGAGGTTTGCAAAGGATTCTGGGTAACAGAACCTGGTCCGAGCCACACAAGTCACCCCATCTTGGATTCCCCTAGGTCTCTAGTTTTCAGAAATGCACAGGTTTGGTAGGTTTCCCAAGGTGCCGGCTGAGCTACAGGCCAAAATCTACAGGTAGGCACTTTGCAAAAAACACCTCTGTTTTCTTTCAAACATTTGGATGTGTCCACGTTGCGCTTTGGGGTGTTTCCTGTCGCGGGCGCTAGGCCTACCCACACAAGTGAGGTATCATTTTTATCTGGAGACGTGGGGGAACGCTGGGTGGAAGGAAATTTGTGGCTCCTCTCAGATTCCAGAACTTTCTGCCACAGAAATGTGAGGAACATGTGTTTTTTTAGCCAAATTTTGAGGTTTGCAAAGGATTCTGGGTAACAGAACCTGGTCCGAGCCACACAAGTCACCCCATCTTGGATTCCCCTAGGTCTCTAGTTTTCAGAAATGCACAGGTTTGGTAGGTTTCCCAAGGTGCCGGCTGAGCTACAGGCCAAAATCTACAGGTAGGCACTTTGCAAAAAACACCTCTGTTTTCTTTAAAAAATTTGGATGTGTCCACGTTGCGCTTTGGGGCGTTTCCTGTCGCGGGCGCTAGGCCTACCCACACAAGTGAGGTATCATTTTTATCAGGAGACGTTGGGGAACGCTGGGTGGAAGGAAATTTGTGGCTCCCCTCAGATTCCAGAACTTTCTGCCACAGAAATGTGAGGAACATGTGTTTTTTTAGCCAAATTTTGAGGTTTGCAAAGGATTCTGGGTAACAGAACCTCGTCCGAGCCACACAAGTCACCCCATCTTGGATTCCCCTAGGTCTCTAGTTTTCAGAAAGGCACAGGTTTGGTAGGTTTCCCAAGTTGCCGGCTGAGCTACAGGCCAAAATCTACAGGTAGGCACTTTGCAAAAAACACCTCTGTTTTCTTTAAAAAATTTGGATGTGTCCACGTTGCGCTTTGGGGCGTTTCCTGTCGCGGGCGCTAGGCCTACCCACACAAGTGAGGTATAATTTTTATCAGGAGACGTGGGGGAACACTGGGTGGAAGGAAATTTGTGGCTCCTCTCAGACTCCAGAACTTTCTGCCACAGAAATGTGAGGAACATGTGTTTTTTTAGCCAAAATTTGAGGTTTGCAAAGGATTCTGGGTAACAGAACCTGGCCCGAGCCACACAAGTCACCCCATCTTGGATTCCCCTAGGTCTCTAGTTTTCAGAAATGCACAGGTTTGGTAGGTTTCCCTAGGTGCCGGCTGAGCTACAGGCCAAAATCTACAGGTAGGCACTTTGCAAAAAACACCTCTGTTTTCTTTCAAAAATTTGGATGTGTCCACGTTGCGCTTTGGGGCGTTTCCTGTCGCGGGCGCTAGGCCTACCCACACAAGTGAGGTATCATTTTTATCGGGAGATGTGGGGGAACGCTGGGTGGAAGGAAATTTGTGGCTCCTATCAGATTCCAGAACTTTCTGCCACAGAAATGTGAGGAACATGTGCTTTTTTAGCCAAATTTTGAGGTTTGCAAAGGATTCTGGGTAACAGAACCTGGTCCGAGCCACACAAGTCACCCCATCTTGGATTCCCCTAGGTCTCTAGTTTTCAGAAATGCACAGGTTTGGTAGGTTTCCCTAGGTGCCGGCTGAGCTAGAGGCCTAAATCTACAGGTAGGCACTTTGCAAAAAACACCTCTGTTTTCTTTAAAAAATGTGGATGTGTCCACGTTGCGCTGTGGGGCGTTTCCTGTCGCGGGCGCTAGGCCTACCCACACAAGTGAGGTATCATTTTTATAGGGAGACGTGGGGGAACGCTGGGTGGAAGGAAATTTGTGGCTCCTCTCAAATTCCAGAACTTTCTGCCACAGAAATGTGAGGAACATGTGTTTTTTTAGCCAAATTTTGAGGTTTGCAAAGGATCCTGAGTAACAGAACCTGGTCTGAGCCACACAAGTCACCCCATCTTGGATTCCCCTAGGTCTCTAGTTTTCAGAAATGCACAGGTTTGGTAGGTTTCCCTAGGTGCCGGCTGAGGTATAGGCCAAAATCTACAGGTAGGCACTTTGCAAAAAACACCTCTGTTTTCTGTCAAAAAATGGGATGTGTCCACGTTGTGTTTTGGGGCGTTTCCTCTCATGGGCGCTAGGCCTACCCACACAAGTGAGGTATCATTTTTATCGGGAGACGTGGGGGAACGCTGGGTGGTAGGAAATTTGTGGCTCCTCTCAGATTCCAGATCTTTCTGCCACAGAAATGTGAGGAACATGTGTTTTTTTAGCCAAATTTTGAGGTTTGCAAAGGATTCTGGGTAACAGAACCTGGTCCGAGCCACACAAGTCACCCCATCTTGGATTCCCCTAGGTCTCTAGTTTTCAGAAATGCACAGGTTTGGTAGGTTTCCCTAGGTGCCGGCTGAGCTACAGGCCAAAATCTACAGGTTGGCACTTTTCAAAAAACACCTCTGTTTTCTTTAAAAAATTTGGATGTGTCCACGTTGCGCTTTGGGGCGATTCCTGTCGCGGGCGCTAGGCCTACCCACACAAGTGAGGTATCATTTTTATCAGGAGACGTGGGGGAACACTGGGTGGAAGGAAATTTGTGGCTCCTCTCAGATTCCAGAACTTTCTGCCACAGAAATGTGAGGAACATGTGTTTTTTTAGCCAAATTTTGAGGTTTGCAAAGGATTCTGAGTAACAGAACCTGGTCCAAGCCACACAAGTCACCCCATCTTGGATTCCCCTAGGTCTCTAGTTTTCAGAAATGCACAGGTTTGGTAGGTTTCCCTAGGTGCCGGCTGAGCTAGAGGCCTAAATCTACAGGTAGGCACTTTGCAAAAAACACCTCTGTTTTCTTTCAAACATTTGGATGTGTCCACGTTGCGCTTTGGGGTGTTTCCTGTCGCGGGCGCTAGGCCTACCCACACAAGTGAGGTATCATTTTTATCTGGAGACGTGGGGGAACGCTGGGTGGAAGGAAATTTGTGGCTCCTCTCAGATTCCAGAACTTTCTGCCACAGAAATGTGAGGAACATGTGTTTTTTTAGCCAAATTTTGAGGTTTGCAAAGGATTCTGGGTAACAGAACCTGGTCCGAGCCACACAAGTCACCCCATCTTGGATTCCCCTAGGTCTCTAGTTTTCAGAAATGCACAGGTTTGGTAGGTTTCCCAAGGTGCCGGCTGAGCTACAGGCCAAAATCTACAGGTAGGCACTTTGCAAAAAACACCTCTGTTTTCTTTAAAAAATTTGGATGTGTCCACGTTGCGCTTTGGGGCGTTTCCTGTCGCGGGCGCTAGGCCTACCCACACAAGTGAGGTATCATTTTTATCAGGAGACGTTGGGGAACGCTGGGTGGAAGGAAATTTGTGGCTCCCCTCAGATTCCAGAACTTTCTGCCACAGAAATGTGAGGAACATGTGTTTTTTTAGCCAAATTTTGAGGTTTGCAAAGGATTCTGGGTAACAGAACCTCGTCCGAGCCACACAAGTCACCCCATCTTGGATTCCCCTAGGTCTCTAGTTTTCAGAAAGGCACAGGTTTGGTAGGTTTCCCAAGTTGCCGGCTGAGCTACAGGCCAAAATCTACAGGTAGGCACTTTGCAAAAAACACCTCTGTTTTCTTTAAAAAATTTGGATGTGTCCACGTTGCGCTTTGGGGCGTTTCCTGTCGCGGGCGCTAGGCCTACCCACACAAGTGAGGTATAATTTTTATCAGGAGACGTGGGGGAACACTGGGTGGAAGGAAATTTGTGGCTCCTCTCAGACTCCAGAACTTTCTGCCACAGAAATGTGAGGAACATGTGTTTTTTTAGCCAAAATTTGAGGTTTGCAAAGGATTCTGGGTAACAGAACCTGGCCCGAGCCACACAAGTCACCCCATCTTGGATTCCCCTAGGTCTCTAGTTTTCAGAAATGCACAGGTTTGGTAGGTTTCCCTAGGTGCCGGCTGAGCTACAGGCCAAAATCTACAGGTAGGCACTTTGTAAAAAACACCTCTGTTTTCTTTCAAAAATTTGGATGTGTCCACGTTGCACTTTGGGACGTTTCCTGTCGCGGGCGCTAGGCCTACCCACACAAGTGAGGTATCATTTTTATCAGGAGACGTGGGGGAACACTGGGTGGAAAGAAATTTGTGGCTCCTCTCAGATTCCAGAACTTTCTGCCACAGAAATGTGAGGAACATGTGTTTTTTTAGCCAAATTTTGAGGTTTGCAAAGGATTCTGAGTAACAGAACCTGGTCCGACCCACACAAGTCACCCCATCATGGATTCCCCTAGGTCTCTAGTTTTCAGAAATGCACAGGTTTGGTAGGTTTCCCTAGGTGACGGCTGAGCTAGAGGCCTAAATCTACAGGTAGGCACTTTGAAAAAAACACCTCTGTTTTCTTTCAAAAATTTGGATGTGTCCACGTTGCGCTTTGGGGCGTTTCCTGTCACGTGCGCTAGGCCTACCCACACAAGTGAGGTATCATTTTTATCTGGAGACGTGGGGGACCGCTGGGTGGAAGGAAATTTGAGGCTCCTCTCAGATTCCAGAACTTTCTGCCACAGAAATGTGAGGAAAATGTGTTTTTTTAGCAAATTTTGAAGTTTGCAAAGGATTCTGGGTAACAGAACCTGGTCCGAGCCACACAAGTCACCCCATCTTGGATTCCCCTAGGTTTCTAGTTTTCAGAAATGCACAGGTTTGATAGGTTTCCCTAGGTGCCGGCTGAGCTACAGGCCAAAATCTACAGGTAGGCACTTTGCAAAAAACACCTCTGTTTTCTTTCAAAAATTTGGATGTGTCCACGTTGCGCTTTGGGGCGTTTCCTGTCGCGGGCGCTAGGCCTACCCACACAAGTGAGGTATCATTTTTATCGGGAGATGTGGGGGAACGCTGGGTGGAAGGAAATTTGTGGCTCCTATCAGATTCCAGAACTTTCTGCCACAGAAATGTGAGGAACATGTGCTTTTTTAGCCAAATTTTGAGGTTTGCAAAGGATTCTGGGTAACAGAACCTGGTCCGAGCCACACAAGTCACCCCATCTTGGATTCCCCTAGGTCTCTAGTTTTCAGACATGCACAGGTTTGGTAGGTTTCCCTAGGTGCCGGCTGAGCTAGAGGCCTAAATCTACAGGTAGGCACTTTGCAAAAAACACCTCTGTTTTCTTTAAAAAATGTGGATGTGTCCACGTTGCGCTGTGGGGCGTTTCCTGTCGCGGGCGCTAGGCCTACCCACACAAGTGAGGTATCATTTTTATAGGGAGACGTGGGGGAACGCTGGGTGGAAGGAAATTTGTGGCTCCTCTCAAATTCCAGAACTTTCTGCCACAGAAATGTGAGGAACATGTGTTTTTTTAGCCAAATTTTGAGGTTTGCAAAGGATCCTGAGTAACAGAACCTGGTCTGAGCCACACAAGTCACCCCATCTTGGATTCCCCTAGGTCTCTAGTTTTCAGAAATGCACAGGTTTGGTAGGTTTCCCTAGGTGCCGGCTGAGGTATAGGCCAAAATCTACAGGTAGGCACTTTGCAAAAAACACCTCTGTTTTCTGTCAAAAAATGGGATGTGTCCACGTTGTGTTTTGGGGCGTTTCCTCTCATGGGCGCTAGGCCTACCCACACAAGTGAGGTATCATTTTTATCGGGAGACGTGGGGGAACGCTGGGTGGTAGGAAATTTGTGGCTCCTCTCAGATTCCAGATCTTTCTGCCACAGAAATGTGAGGAACATGTGTTTTTTTAGCCAAATTTTGAGGTTTGCAAAGGATTCTGGGTAACAGAACCTGGTCCGAGCCACACAAGTCACCCCATCTTGGATTCCCCTAGGTCTCTAGTTTTCAGAAATGCACAGGTTTGGTAGGTTTCCCTAGGTGCCGGCTGAGCTACAGGCCAAAATCTACAGGTTGGCACTTTTCAAAAAACACCTCTGTTTTCTTTAAAAAATTTGGATGTGTCCACGTTGCGCTTTGGGGCGATTCCTGTCGCGGGCGCTAGGCCTACCCACACAAGTGAGGTATCATTTTTATCAGGAGACGTGGGGGAACACTGGGTGGAAGGAAATTTGTGGCTCCTCTCAGATTCCAGAACTTTCTGCCACAGAAATGTGAGGAACATGTGTTTTTTTAGCCAAATTTTGAGGTTTGCAAAGGATTCTGAGTAACAGAACCTGGTCCAAGCCACACAAGTCACCCCATCTTGGATTCCCCTAGGTCTCTAGTTTTCAGAAATGCACAGGTTTGGTAGGTTTCCCTAGGTGCCGGCTGAGCTAGAGGCCTAAATCTACAGGTAGGCACTTTGCAAAAAACACCTCTGTTTTCTTTCAAACATTTGGATGTGTCCACGTTGCGCTTTGGGGTGTTTCCTGTCGCGGGCGCTAGGCCTACCCACACAAGTGAGGTATCATTTTTATCTGGAGACGTGGGGGAACGCTGGGTGGAAGGAAATTTGTGGCTCCTCTCAGATTCCAGAACTTTCTGCCACAGAAATGTGAGGAACATGGGTTTTTTTAGCCAAATTTTGAGGTTTGCAAAGGATTCTGGGTAACAGAACCTGGTCCGAGCCACACAAGTCACCCCATCTTGGATTCCCCTAGGTCTCTAGTTTTCAGAAATGCACAGGTTTGGTAGGTTTCCCAAGGTGCCGGCTGAGCTACAGGCCAAAATCTACAGGTAGGCACTTTGCAAAAAACACCTCTGTTTTCTTTAAAAAATTTGGATGTGTCCACGTTGCGCTTTGGGGCGTTTCCTGTCGCGGGCGCTAGGCCTACCCACACAAGTGAGGTATCATTTTTATCAGGAGACGTTGGGGAACGCTGGGTGGAAGGAAATTTGTGGCTCCCCTCAGATTCCAGAACTTTCTGCCACAGAAATGTGAGGAACATGTGTTTTTTTAGCCAAATTTTGAGGTTTGCAAAGGATTCTGGGTAACAGAACCTCGTCCGAGCCACACAAGTCACCCCATCTTGGATTCCCCTAGGTCTCTAGTTTTCAGAAAGGCACAGGTTTGGTAGGTTTCCCAAGTTGCCGGCTGAGCTACAGGCCAAAATCTACAGGTAGGCACTTTGCAAAAAACACCTCTGTTTTCTTTAAAAAATTTGGATGTGTCCACGTTGCGCTTTGGGGCGTTTCCTGTCGCGGGCGCTAGGCCTACCCACACAAGTGAGGTATAATTTTTATCAGGAGACGTGGGGGAACACTGGGTGGAAGGAAATTTGTGGCTCCTCTCAGACTCCAGAACTTTCTGCCACAGAAATGTGAGGAACATGTGTTTTTTTAGCCAAAATTTGAGGTTTGCAAAGGATTCTGGGTAACAGAACCTGGCCCGAGCCACACAAGTCACCCCATCTTGGATTCCCCTAGGTCTCTAGTTTTCAGAAATGCACAGGTTTGGTAGGTTTCCCTAGGTGCCGGCTGAGCTACAGGCCAAAATCTACAGGTAGGCACTTTGCAAAAAACACCTCTGTTTTCTTTCAAAAATTTGGATGTGTCCACGGTGCGCTTTGGGGCGTTTCCTGTCGCGGGCGCTAGGCTTACCCTCACAAGTGAGGTATCATTTTTATCAGGAGACGTGGGGGAACACTGGGTGGAAGGAAATTTGTGGCTCCTCTCAGACTCCAGAACTTTCTGCCACAGAAATGTGAGGAACATGTGTTTTTTTAGCCCAATTTTGAGGTTTGCAAAGGATTCTGGGTAACAGAACCTGGTCCGAGCCACACAAGTCTCCCCATCATGGATTCCCCTAGGTCTCTAGTTTTCAGAAATGCACAGGTTTGGTAGGTTTCCCTAGGTGCCGGCTGAGCTACAGGCCAAAATGTATAGGTTGGCACTTTGTAAAAAACACCTCTGTTTTCTTTCAAAAATTTGGATGTGTCCACGTTGCACTTTGGGACGTTTCCTGTCGCGGGCGCTAGGCCTACCCACACAAGTGAGGTATCATTTTTATCAGGAGACGTGGGGGAACACTGGGTGGAAAGAAATTTGTGGCTCCTCTCAGATTCCAGAACTTTCTGCCACAGAAATGTGAGGAACATGTGTTTTTTTAGCCAAATTTTGAGGTTTGCAAAGGATTCTGAGTAACAGAACCTGGTCCGACCCACACAAGTCACCCCATCATGGATTCCCCTAGGTCTCTAGTTTTCAGAAATGCACAGGTTTGGTAGGTTTCCCTAGGTGACGGCTGAGCTAGAGGCCTAAATCTACAGGTAGGCACTTTGAAAAAAACACCTCTGTTTTCTTTCAAAAATTTGGATGTGTCCACGTTGCGCTTTGGGGCGTTTCCTGTCACGTGCGCTAGGCCTACCCACACAAGTGAGGTATCATTTTTATCTGGAGACGTGGGGGACCGCTGGGTGGAAGGAAATTTGAGGCTCCTCTCAGATTCCAGAACTTTCTGCCACAGAAATGTGAGGAAAATGTGTTTTTTTAGCAAATTTTGAAGTTTGCAAAGGATTCTGGGTAACAGAACCTGGTCCGAGCCACACAAGTCACCCCATCTTGGATTCCCCTAGGTTTCTAGTTTTCAGAAATGCACAGGTTTGATAGGTTTCCCTAGGTGCCGGCTGAGCTACAGGCCAAAATCTACAGGTAGGCACTTTGCAAAAAACACCTCTGTTTTCTTTCAAAAATTTGGATGTGTCCACGTTGCGCTTTGGGGCGTTTCCTGTCGCGGGCGCTAGGCCTACCCACACAAGTGAGGTATCATTTTTATCGGGAGATGTGGGGGAACGCTGGGTGGAAGGAAATTTGTGGCTCCTATCAGATTCCAGAACTTTCTGCCACAGAAATGTGAGGAACATGTGCTTTTTTAGCCAAATTTTGAGGTTTGCAAAGGATTCTGGGTAACAGAACCTGGTCCGAGCCACACAAGTCACCCCATCTTGGATTCCCCTAGGTCTCTAGTTTTCAGACATGCACAGGTTTGGTAGGTTTCCCTTGGTGCCGGCTGAGCTACAGGCCAAAATCTACAGGTAGACACTTTGCAAAAAACACCTCTGTTTTCTTTAAAAAATGTGGATGTGCCCACGTTGCGCTTTGGGGCGTTTCCTGTCGCGGGCGCTAGGCCTACCCACACAAGTGAGGTATCATTTTTATCGGGAGACGTGGGGGAACGCTGGGTGGAAGGAAATTTGTGGCTCCTCTCAGATTCCAGAACTTTCTACCACAGAAATGTGAGGAACATGTGTTTTTTTAGCCAAATTTTGAGGTTTGCAAAGGATTCTGGGTAACAGAATCTGGTCCCAGCCACACAAGTCAACCCATCTTGGATTCCCCTCGGTCTCTAGTTTTCAGAAATGAACAGGTTTGGTAGGTTTCCCTAGATGCCGGCTGAGCTACAGGCCAAAATCTACAGGTAGGCACTTTGCAAAAAACACCTCTGTTTTCTTTCAAAAATTTGGATGTGTCCACGTTGCGCTTTGGGGCGTATCCTGTCGCGGGCGCTAGGCCTACCCACACAAGTGAGGTATCATTTTTATCGGGAGACGTGGGGGAACGCTGGGTGGTAGGAAATTTGTGGCTCCTCTCAGATTCCAGAACTTTCTGCCACAGAAATGTGAGGAACATGTGTTTTTTTAGCCAAATTTTGAGGTTTGCAAAGGATTCTGGGTAACAGAACCTGGTCCGAGCCACACAAGTCACCCCATCTTGGATTCCCCTAGGTCTCTAGTTTTCAGAAATGCACAGGTTTGGTAGGTTTCCCTAGGTGCCGGCTGAGCTACAGGCCAAAATCTACAGGTTGGCACTTTGCAAAAAAACACCTCTGTTTTCTTTAAAAAATTTGGATGTGTCCATGTTGCGCTTTGGGGCGATTCCTGTCGCGGGCGCTAGGCCTACCCACACAAGTGAGGTATCATTTTTATCAGGAGACGTGGGGGAACACTGGGTGGAAGCAAACTTGTGGCTCCTCTCAGATTCCAGAACTTTCTGCCACAGAAATGTGAGGAACATGTGTTTTTTTAGCCAAATTTTGAGGTTTGCAAAGGATTCTGGGTAACAGAACCTGGTCCGAGCCACACAAGTCACCCCATCTTGGATTCCCCTAGGTCTCTAGTTTTCAGAAATGCACAGGTTTGGTAGGTTTCCCAAGGTGCCGGCTGAGCTACAGGCCAAAATCTACAGGTAGGCACTTTGCATAAAACACCTCTGTTTTCTTTAAAAAATTTGGATGTGTCCACGTTGCGCTTTGGGGCATTTCCTGTCGCGGGCGCTAAGCCTACCCACACAAGTGAGGTATCATTTTTATCAGGAGACGTGGGGGAACACTGGGTGGAAGGAAATTTGTGGCTCCTCTCAGACTCCAGAACTTTCTGCCACAGAAATGTGAGGAACATGTGTTTTTTTAGCCAAATTTTGAGGTTTGCAAAGGATTCTGGGTAACAGAACCTGGTCCGAGCCACACAAGTCACCCCATCATGGATTCCCCTAGGTCTCTAGTTTTCAGAAATGCACAGGTTTGGTAGGTTTCCCTAGGTGCCGGCTGAGCTAGAGGCCTAAATCTACAGGTAGGCACTTTGAAAAAAACACCTCTGTTTTCTTTCAAAAATTTGGATGTGTCCACGTTGCGCTTTGGGGCGTTTCCTGTCACGTGCGCTAGGCCTACCCACACAAGTGAGGTATCATTTTTATCTGGAGACGTGGGGGAACGCTGGGTGGAAGGAAATTTGAGGCTCCTCTCAGATTCCAGAACTTTCTGCCACAGAAATGTGAGGAACATGTGTTTTTTTAGCCAAATTTTGAGGTTTGCAAAGGATTCTGGGTAACAGAACCTGGTCCGAGCCACACAAGTCACCCCATCTTGGATTCCCCTAGGTCTCTAGTTTTCAGAAATGCACAGGTTTAATAGGTTTCCCTAGGTGCCGGCTGAGCTACAGGCCAAAATCTACAGGTAGGCACTTTGCAAAAAACACCTCTGTTTTCTTTAAAAAATTTGGATGTGTCCACGTTGCGCTTTGGGGCGTTTCCTGTCGCGGGCGCTAGGCCTACCCACACAAGTGAGGTATCATTTTTATCGGGAGATGTGGGGGAACGCTGGGTGGAAGGAAATTTGTGGCTCCTATCAGATTCCAGAACTTTCTGCCACAGAAATGTGAGGAACATGTGCTTTTTTAGCCAACTTTGAGGTTTGCAAAGGATTCTTCGTAACAGAACCTGGTCCGAGCCACACAAGTCACCCCATCTTGGATTCCCCTAGGTCTCTAGTTTTCAGACATGCACAGGTTTGGTAGGTTTCCCTTGGTGCCGGCTGAGCTACAGGCCAAAATCTACAGCTAGGCACTTTGCAAAAAACACCTCTGTTTTCTTTAAAAAATTTGGATGTGCCCACGTTGCGCTTTGGGGCGTTTCCTGTCGCGGGCGCTAGGCCTACCCACACAAGTGAGGTATCATTTTTATCGGGAGACGTGGGGGAACGCTGGGTGGAAGGAAATTTGTGGCTCCTCTCAGATTCCAGAACTTTCTGCCACAGAAATGTGAGGAACATGTGTTTTTTTTGCCAAATTTTGAGGTTTGCAAAGGATTCTGGGTAACAGAATCTGGTCCCAGCCACACAAGTAAACCCATCTTGGATTCCCCTAGGTCTCTAGTTTTCAGAAATGAACAGGTTTGGTAGGTTTCCCTAGATGCCGGATGAGCTACAGGCCAAAATCTACAGGTAGGCACTTTGCAAAAAACACCTCTGTTTTCTTTCAAAAATTTGGATGTGTCCACGTTGCGCTTTGGGGCGTTTCCTGTCGCGGGCGCTAGGCCTACCCACACAAGTGAGGTATCATTTTTATCGGGAGACGTGGGGGAACGCTGGGTGGAAGGATATTTGTGGCTTCTATCAGATTCCAGAACTTTCTGCCACAGAAATGTGATAAACATGTGCTTTTTAGGCCAAATTTTGAGGTTTGCAAAGTATTCTGGGTAACAGAACCTGGTCCGAGCCACACAAGTCACCCCATCTTGGATTCCCCTAGGTCTCTAGTTTTCAGAAATGCACAGGTTTGGTAGTTTTCCCTAGGTGCCGGCTGAGCTACAGGCTAAAATCTACAGGTAGGCACTTTGCAAAAAACACCTCTGTTTTCTTTCAAAAATTTGGATGTGCCCACGTTGCACTTTGGGGCTTTCCCTGTCACGGGCGCTAGGCCTACCCACACAAGTGAGGTATCATTTTTATCGGGAGACGTGGGGGAACGCTGGGTGGAAGGAAATTTGTGGCTCCTATCAGATTCTAGAACTTTCTGCCACAGAAATGTGAGGAACATGTGTTTTTTTTGCCAAATTTTGAGGTTTGCAAAGGATTCTGGGTAACTGAACCTGGTCCGAGCCACACAAGTCACCCCATCTTGGATTACCCTAGGTCTCTAGTTTTCAGAAATGCACAATTTTGGTAGGTTTCCTTAGGTGCCGGCTGACCTACAGGCCAAAATCTACAGGTAGGCACTTTGGAAAAAACACCTCTGTTTTCTTTCAAAAATTTGGATGTGTCCACGTTGCGCTTTGGGGCGTTTCCAGTCGCGGGCGCTAGGCTTACCCACACAAGTGAGGTATCATTTTTATCAGGAGACGTGGGGGAACACTGGGTGGAAGGAAATTTGTGGCTCCTCTCAGACTCCAGAACTTTCTGCCACAGAAATGTGAGGAACATGTGTTTTTTTAGCCACATTTTGAGGTTTGCAAAGGATTCTGGGTAACAGAACCTGGTCCGAGCCACACAAGTCACCCCATCATGGATTCCCCTAGGTCTCTAGTTTTCAGAAATGCACAGGTTTGGTAGGTTTCCCTAATTGCCGGCTGAGCTACAGGCCAAAATGTACAGGTTGGCACTTTGTAAATAACACCTCTGTTTTCTTTCAAAAATTTGGATGTGTCCACGTTGCGCTTTGGGGCGTTTCCTGTCGCGGGCGCTAGGCCTACCCACACAAGTGAGGTATCATTTTTATCGGGAGACGTGGGGGAACGCTGGGTGGAAGGATATTTGTGGCTTCTGTCAGATTCCAGAACTTTCTGCCACAGAAATGTGATAAACATGTGCTTTTTTAGCCAAATTTTGAGGTTTGCAAAGTATTCTGGGTAACAGAACCTGGTCCGAGCCACACAAGTCACCCCATCTTGGATTCCCCTAGGTCTCTAGTTTTCAGAAATGCACAGGTTTGGTAGGTTTCCCTAGGTGCCGGCTGAGCTACAGGCCAAAATCTACAGGTAGGCACTTTGCAAAAAACACCTCTGTTTTCTTTCAAAAATTTGGATGTGCCCACGTTGCGCTTTGGGGCTTTCCCTGTCGCGGGCGCTAGGCCTACCCACACAAGTGAGGTATCATTTTTATCGGGAGACGTGGGGGAACGCTGGGTGGAAGGAAATTTGTGGCTCCTATCAGATTCTAGAACTTTCTGCCACAGAAATGTGAGGAACATGTGTTTTTTTTGCCAAATTTTGAGGTTTGCAAAGGATTCTGGGTAACAGAACCTGGTCCGAGCCACACAAGTCACCCCATCTTGGATTACCCTAGGTCTCTAGTTTTCAGAAATGCACAATTTTGGTAGGTTTCCCTAGGTGCCGGCTGAGCTAGAGGCCTAAATCTACAGGTAGGCACTTTGCAAAAAACACCTCTGTTTTCTTTAAAAAATGTGGATGTGTCCACGTTGCGCTGTGGGGCGTTTCCTGTCGCGGGCGCTAGGCCTACCCACACAAGTGAGGTATAATTTTTATAGGGAGACATGGGGGAACGCTGGGTGGAAGGAAATTTGTGGCTCCTCTCAAATTCCAGAACTTTCTGCCACAAAAATGTGAGGAACATGTGTTTTTTTAGCCAAATTTTGAGGTTTGCAAAGGATCCTGAGTAACAGAACCTGGTCCGAGCCACACAAGTCACCCCATCTTGGATTCCCCTAGGTCTCTAGTTTTCAGAAATGCACAGGTTTGGTAGGTTTCCCTAGGTGCCGGCTGAGGTATAGGCCAAAATCTACAGGTAGGCACTTTGCAAAAAACACCTCTGTTTTCTGTCAAAAAATGGGATGTGTCCACGTTGTGTTTTGGGGCGTTTCCTCTCATGGGCGCTAGGCCTACCCACACAAGTGAGGTATCATTTTTATCGGGAGACGTGGGGGAACGCTGGGTGGTAGGAAATTTGTGGCTCCTCTCAGATTCCAGAACTTTCTGCCACAGAAATGTGAGGAACATGTGTTTTTTTAGCCAAATTTTGAGGTTTGCAAAGGATTCTGGGTAACAGAACCTGGTCCGAGCCACACAAGTCACCCCATCTTGGATTCCCCTAGGTCTCTAGTTTTCAGAAATGCACAGGTTTGGTAGGTTTCCCTAGGTGCCGGCTGAGCTACAGGCCAAAATCTACAGGTTGGCACTTTGCAAAAAACACCTCTGTTTTCTTTAAAAAATTTGGATGTGTCCACGTTGCGCTTTGGGGCGATTCCTGTCGCGGGCGCTAGGCCTACCCACACAAGTGAGGTATCATTTTTATCAGGAGACGTGGGGGAACACTGGGTGGAAGGAAATTTGTGGCTCCTCTCAGATTCCAGAACTTTCTGCCACAGAAATGTGAGGAACATGTGTTTTTTTAGCCACATTTTGAGGTTTGCAAAGGATTCTGAGTAACAGAACCTGGTCCAAGCCACACAAGTCACCCCATCTTGGATTCCCCTAGGTCTCTAGTTTTCAGAAATGCACAGGTTTGGTAGGTTTCCCTAGGTGCCGGCTGAGCTAGAGGCCTAAATCTACAGGTAGGCACTTTGCAAAAAACACCTCTGTTTTCTTTCAAACATTTGGATGTGTCCACGTTGCGCTTTGGGGTGTTTCCTGTCGCGGGCGCTAGGCCTACCCACACAAGTGAGGTATCATTTTTATCTGGAGACGTGGGGGAACGCTGGGTGGAAGGAAATTTGTGGCTCCTCTCAGATTCCAGAACTTTCTGCCACAGAAATGTGAGAAACATGTGTTTTTTTAGCCAAATTTTGAGGTTTGCAAAGGATTCTGGGTAACAGAACCTGGTCCGAGCCACACAAGTCACCCCATCTTGGATTCCCCTAGGTCTCTAGTTTTCAGAAATGCACAGGTTTGGTAGGTTTCCCAAGGTGCCGGCTGAGCTACAGGCCAAAATCTACAGGTAGGCACTTTGCAAAAAACACCTCTGTTTTCTTTAAAAAATTTGGATGTGTCCACGTTGCGCTTTGGGGCGTTTCCTGTCGCGGGCGCTAGGCCTACCCACACAAGTGAGGTATCATTTTTATCAGGAGACGTTGGGGAACGCTGGGTGGAAGGAAATTTGTGGCTCCTCTCAGATTCCAGAACTTTCTGCCACAGAAATGTGAGGAACATGTGTTTTTTTTGCCAAATTTTGAGGTTTGCAAAGGATTCTGGGTAACAGAACCTCGTCCGAGCCACACAAGTCACCCCATCTTGGATTCCCCTAGGTCTCTAGTTTTCAGAAATGCACAGGTTTGGTAGGTTTCCCAAGTTGCCGGCTGAGCTACAGGCCAAAATCTACAGGTAGGCACTTTGCAAAAAACACCTCTGTTTTCTTTAAAAAATTTGGATGTGTCCACGTTGCGCTTTGGGGCGTTTCCTGTCGCGGGCGCTAGGCCTACCCACACAAGTGAGGTATCATTTTTATCAGGAGACGTGGGGGAACACTGGGTGGAAGGAAATTTGTGGCTCCTCTCAGACTCCAGAACTTTCTGCCACAGAAATGTGAGGAACATGTGTTTTTTTAGCCAAAATTTGAGGTTTGCAAAGGATTCTGGGTAACAGAACCTGGCCCGAGCCACACAAGTCACCCCATCTTGGATTCCCCTAGGTCTCTAGTTTTCAGAAATTCACAGGTTTTGTAGGTTTCCCTAGGTGCCGGCTGAGCTACAGGCCAAAATCTACAGGTAGGCTCTTTGCAAAAAACACCTCTGTTTTCTTTCAAAAATTTGGATGTGTCCACGTTGCGCTTTGGGGCGTTTCCTGTCGCGGGCGCTAGGCTTACCCACACAAGTGAGGTATCATTTTTATCAGGAGACGTGGGGGAACACTGGGTGGAAGGAAATTTGTGGCTCCTCTCAGACTCCAGAACTTTCTGCCACAGAAATGTGAGGAACATGTGTTTTTTTAGCCCAATTTTGAGGTTTGCAAAGGATTCTGGGTAACAGAACCTGGTCCGAGCCACACAAGTCTCCCCATCATGGATTCCCCTAGGTCTCTAGTTTTCAGAAATGCACAGGTTTGGTAGGTTTCCCTAGGTGCCGGCTGAGCTACAGGCCAAAATGTATAGGTTGGCACTTTGTAAAAAACACCTCTGTTTTCTTTAAAAAATTTGGATGTGTCCACGTTGCACTTTGGGACGTTTCCTGTCGCGGGCGCTAGGCCTACCCACACAAGTGAGGTATCATTTTTATCAGGAGACGTGGGGGAACACTGGGTGGAAAGAAATTTGTGGCTCCTCTCAGATTCCAGAACTTTCTGCCACAGAAATGTGAGGAACATGTGTTTTTTTAGCCAAATTTTGAGGTTTGCAAAGGATTCTGAGTAACAGAACCTGGTCCGACCCACACAAGTCACCCCATCATGGATTCCCCTAGGTCTCTAGTTTTCAGAAATGCACAGGTTTGGTAGGTTTCCCTAGGTGCCGGCTGAGCTACAGGCCAAAATGTATAGGTTGGCACTTTGTAAAAAACACCTCTGTTTTCTTTCAAAAATTTGGATGTGTCCACGTTGCGCTTTGGGGCGTTTCCTGTCACGTGCGCTAGGCCTACCCACACAAGTGAGGTATCATTTTTATCTGGAGACGTGGGGGACCGCTGGGTGGAAGGAAATTTGAGGCTCCTCTCAGATTCCAGAACTTTCTGCCACAGAAATGTGAGGAAAATGTGTTTTTTTAGCAAATTTTGAAGTTTGCAAAGGATTCTGGGTAACAGAACCTGGTCCGAGCCACACAAGTCACCCCATCTTGGATTCCCCTAGGTTTCTAGTTTTCAGAAATGCACAGGTTTGATAGGTTTCCCTAGGTGCCGGCTGAGCTACAGGCCAAAATCTACAGGTAGGCACTTTGCAAAAAACACCTCTGTTTTCTTTCAAAAATTTGGATGTGTCCACGTTGCGCTTTGGGGCGTTTCCTGTCGCGGGCGCTAGGCCTACCCACACAAGTGAGGTATCATTTTTATCGGGAGATGTGGGGGAACGCTGGGTGGAAGGAAATTTGTGGCTCCTATCAGATTCCAGAACTTTCTGCCACAGAAATGTGAGGAACATGTGCTTTTTTAGCCAAATTTTGAGGTTTGCAAAGGATTCTGGGTAACAGAACCTGGTCCGAGCCACACAAGTCACCCCATCTTGGATTCCCCTCGGTCTCTAGTTTTCAGAAATGAACAGGTTTGGTAGGTTTCCCTAGATGCCGGCTGAGCTACAGGCCAAAATCTACAGGTAGGCACTTTGCAAAAAACACCTCTGTTTTCTTTCAAAAATTTGGATGTGTCCACGTTGCGCTTTGGGGCGTATCTTGTCGCGGGCGCTAGGCCTACCCACACAAGTGAGGTATCATTTTTATCGGGAGACGTGGGGGAACGCTGGGTGGAAGGAAATTTGTTGCTCCTATCAGATTCCAGAACTTTCTGCCACAGAAATGTGAGGAACATGTGCTTTTTTAGCCAAATTTTGAGGTTTGCAAAGGATTCTGGGTAACAGAACCTGGTCCGAGCCACACAAGTCACCCCATCTTGGATTCCCCTAGGTCTCTAGTTTTCAGAAATGCACAGGTTTGGTAGGTTTCCCTAGGTGCCGGCTGAGGTATAGGCCAAAATCTACAGGTAGGCACTTTGCAAAAAACACCTCTGTTTTCTGTCAAAAAATGGGATGTGTCCACTTTGTGTTTTGGGGCGTTTCCTGTCATGGGCGCTAGGCCTACCCACGCAAGTGAGGTATCATTTTTATCGGGAGACGTGGGGGAACGCTGGGTGGTAGGAAATTTGTGGCTCCTCTCAGATTCCAGAACTTTCTGCCACAGAAATGTGAGGAACATGTGTTTTTTTAGCCAAATTTTGAGGTTTACAAAGGATTCTGGGTAACAGAACCTGGTCCGAGCCACACAAGTCACCCCATCTTGGATTCCCCTAGGTCTCTAGTTTTCAGAAATGCACAGGTTTGGAAGGTTTCCCTAGGTGCCGGCTGAGCTACAGGCCAAAATCTACAGGTTGGCACTTTGCAAAAAACACCTCTGTTTTCTTTAAAAAATTTGGATGTGTCCATGTTGCGCTTTGGGGCGATTCCTGTCGCGGGCGCTAGGCCTACCCACACAAGTGAGGTATCATTTTTATCAGGAGACGTGGGGGAACACTGGGTGGAAGGAAACTTGTGGCTCCTCTCAGATTCCAGAACTTTCTGCCACAGAAATGTGAGGAACATGTGTTTTTTTAGCCAAATTTTGAGGTTTGCAAAGGATTCTGGGTAACAGAACCTGGTCCGAGCCACACAAGTCACCCCATCTTGGATTCCCCTAGGTCTCTAGTTTTCAGAAATGCACAGGTTTGGTAGGTTTCCCAAGGTGCCGGCTGAGCTACAGGCCAAAATCTACAGGTAGGCACTTTGCATAAAACACCTTTGTTTTCTTTAAAAAATTTGGATGTGTCCACGTTGCGCTTTGGGGCATTTCCTGTCGCGGGCGCTAGGCCTACCCACACAAGTGAGGTATCATTTTTATCAGGAGACGTGGGGGAACACTGGGTGGAAGGAAATTTGTGGCTCCTCTCAGACTCCAGAACTTTCTGCCACAGAAATGTGAGGAACATGTGTTTTTTTAGCCAAATTTTGAGGTTTGCAAAGGATTCTGGGTAACAGAACCTGGTCCGAGCCACACAAGTCACCCCATCATGGATTCCCCTAGGTCTCTAGTTTTCAGAAATGCACAGGTTTGGTAGGCTTCCCTAGGTGCCGGCTGAGCTAGAGGCCTAAATCTACAGGTAGGCACTTTGAAAAAAACACCTCTGTTTTCTTTCAAAAATTTGGATGTGTCCACGTTGCGCTTTGGGGCGTTTCCTGTCACGTGCGCTAGGCCTACCCACACAAGTGAGGTATCATTTTTATCTGGAGACGTGGGGGAACGCTGGGTGGAAGGAAATTTGAGGCTCCTCTCAGATTCCAGAACTTTCTGCCACAGAAATGTGAGGAACATGTGTTTTTTTAGCCAAATTTGGAGGTTTGCAAAGGATTCTGGGTAACAGAACCTGGTCCGAGCCACACAAGTCACCCCATCTTGGATTCCCCTAGGTCTCTAGTTTTCAGAAATGCACAGGTTTGATAGGTTTCCCTAGGTGCCGGCTGAGCTACAGGCCAAAATCTACAGGTAGGCACTTTGCAAAAAACACCTCTGTTTTCTTTAAAAAATGTGGATGTGTCCACGTTGCGCTGTGGGGCGTTTCCTGTCGCGGGCGCTAGGCCTACCCACACAAGTGAGGTATCATTTTTATCGGGAGATGTGGGGGAACGCTGGGTGGAAGGAAATTTGTGGCTCCTATCAGATTCCAGAACTTTCTGCCACAGAAATGTGAGGAACATGTGCTTTTTTAGCCAACTTTGAGGTTTGCAAAGGATTCTGGGTAACAGAACCTGGTCCGAGCCACACAAGTCACCCCATCTTGGATTCCCCTAGGTCTCTAGTTTTCAGACATGCACAGGTTTGGTAGGTTTCCCTTGGTGCCGGCTGAGCTACAGGCCAAAATCTACAGGTAGGCACTTTGCAAAAAACACCTCTGTTTTCTTTAAAAAATTTGGATGTGCCCACGTTGCGCTTTGGGGCGTTTCCTGTCGCGGGCGCTAGGCCTACCCACACAAGTGAGGTATCATTTTTATCGGGAGACGTGGGGGAACGCTGGATGGAAGGAAATTTGTGGCTCCTCTCAGATTCCAGAACTTTTTGCCACAGAAATGTGAGGAACATGTGTTTTTTTTGCCAAATTTTGAGGTTTGCAAAGGATTCTGGGTAACAGAATCTGGTCCCAGCCACACAAGTAAACCCATCTTGGATTCCCCTAGGTCTCTAGTTTTCAGAAATGAACAGGTTTGGTAGGTTTCCCTAGATGCCGGATGAGCTACAGGCCAAAATCTACAGGTAGGCACTTTGCAAAAAACACCTCTGTTTTCTTTCAAAAATTTGGATGTGTCCACGTTGCGCTTTGGGGCGTTTCCTGTCGCGGGCGCTAGGCCTACCCACACAAGTGAGGTATCATTTTTATCGGGAGACGTGGGGGAACGCTGGGTGGAAGTATATTTGTGGCTTCTATCAGATTCCAGAACTTTCTGCCACAGAAATGTGATAAACATGTGCTTTTTTAGCCAAATTTTGAGGTTTGCAAAGTATTCTGGGTAACAGAACCTGGTCCGAGCCACACAAGTCACCCTATCTTGGATTCCCCTAGGTCTCTAGTTTTCAGAAATGAACAGGTTTGGTAGGTTTCCCTAGGTGCCGGCTGAGCTACAGGCTAAAATCTACAGGTAGGCACTTTGCAAAAAACACCTCTGTTTTCTTTCAAAAATTTGGATGTGCCCACGTTGCGCTTTGGGGCTTTCCCTGTCACGGGCGCTAGGCCTACCCACACAAGTGAGGTATCATTTTTATCGGGAGACGTGGGGGAACGCTGGGTGGAAGGAAATTTGAGGCTCCTATCAGATTCTAGAACTTTCTGCCACAGAAATGTGAGGAACATGTGTTTTTTTTGCCAAATTTTGAGGTTTGCAAAGGATTCTGGGTAACTGAACCTGGTCCGAGCCACACAAGTCACCCCATCTTGGATTACCCTAGGTCTCTAGTTTTCAGAAATGCACAATTTTGGTAGGTTTCCTTAGGTGCCGGCTGACCTACAGGCCAAAATCTACAGGTAGGCACTTTGCAAAAAACACCTCTGTTTTCTTTCAAAAATTTGGATGTGTCCACGTTGCGCTTTGGGGCGTTTTCAGTCGCGGGCGCTAGGCTTACCCACACAAGTGAGGTATCATTTTTATCAGGAGACGTGGGGGAACACTGGGTGGAAGGAAATTTGTGGCTCCTCTCAGACTCCAGAACTTTCTGCCACAGAAATGTGAGGAACATGTGTTTTTTTAGCCACATTTTGAGGTTTGCAAAGGATTCTGGGTAACAGAACCTGGTCCGAGCCACACAAGTCACCCCATCATGGATTCCCCTAGGTCTCTAGTTTTCAGAAATGCACAGGTTTGGTAGGTTTCCCTAATTGCCGGCTGAGCTACAGGCCAAAATGTACAGGTTGGCACTTTGTAAAAAACACCTCTGTTTTCTTTCAAAAATTTGGATGTGTCCACGTTGCGCTTTGGGGCGTTTCCTGTCGCGGGCGCTAGGCCTACCCACACAAGTGAGGTATCATTTTTATCGGGAGACGTGGGGGAACGCTGGGTGGAAGGATATTTGTGGCTTCTGTCAGATTCCAGAACTTTCTGCCACAGAAATGTGATAAACATGTGCTTTTTTAGCCAAATTTTGAGGTTTGCAAAGTATTCTGGGTAACAGAACCTGGTCCGAGCCACACAAGTCACCCCATCTTGGATTCCCCTAGGTCTCTAGTTTTCAGAAATGCACAGGTTTGGTAGGTTTCCCTAGGTGCCGGCTGAGCTACAGGCCAAAATCTACAGGTAGGCACTTTGCAAAAAACACCTCTGTTTTCTTTCAAAAATTTGGATGTGCCCACGTTGCGCTTTGGGGCTTTCCCTGTCGCGGGCGCTAGGCCTACCCACACAAGTGAGGTATCATTTTTATCGGGAGACGTGGGGGAACGCTTGGTGGAAGGAAATTTGTGGCTCCTATCAGATTCTAGAACTTTCTGCCACAGAAATGTGAGGAACATGTGTTTTTTTTGCCAAATTTTGAGGTTTGCAAAGGATTCTGGGTAACAGAACCTGGTCCGAGCCACACAAGTCACCCCATCTTGGATTACCCTAGGTCTCTAGTTTTCAGAAATGCACAATTTTGGTAGGTTTCCCTAGGTGCCGGCTGAGCTAGAGGCCTAAATCTACAGGTAGGCACTTTGCAAAAAACACCTCTGTTTTCTTTAAAAAATGTGGATGTGTCCACGTTGCGCTGTAGGGCGTTTCCTGTCGCGGGCGCTAGGCCTACCCACACAAGTGAGGTATAATTTTTATAGGGAGACATGGGGGAACGCTGGGTGGAAGGAAATTTGTGGCTCCTCTCAAATTCCAGAACTTTCTGCCACAAAAATGTGAGGAACATGTGTTTTTTTAGCCAAATTTTGAGGTTTGCAAAGGATCCTGAGTAACAGAACCTGGTCCGAGCCACACAAGTCACCCCATCTTGGATTCCCCTAGGTCTCTAGTTTTCAGAAATGCACAGGTTTGGTAGGTTTCCCTAGGTGCCGGCTGAGGTATAGGCCAAAATCTACAGGTAGGCACTTTGCAAAAAACACCTCTGTTTTCTGTCAAAAAATGGGATGTGTCCACGTTGTGTTTTGGGGCGTTTCCTCTCATGGGCGCTAGGCCTACCCACACAAGTGAGGTATCATTTTTATCGGGAGACGTGGGGGAACGCTGGGTGGTAGGAAATTTGTGGCTCCTCTCAGATTCCAGAACTTTCTGCCACAGAAATGTGAGGAACATGTGTTTTTTTAGCCAAATTTTGAGGTTTGCAAAGGATTCTGGGTAACAGAACCTGGTCCGAGCCACACAAGTCACCCCATCTTGGATTCCCCTAGGTCTCTAGTTTTCAGAAATGCACAGGTTTGGTAGGTTTCCCTAGGTGCCGGCTGAGCTACAGGCCAAAATCTACAGGTTGGCACTTTGCAAAAAACACCTCTGTTTTCTTTAAAAAATTTGGATGTGTCCACGTTGCGCTTTGGGGCGATTCCTGTCGCGGGCGCTAGGCCTACCCACACAAGTGAGGTATCATTTTTATCAGGAGACGTGGGGGAACACTGGGTGGAAGGAAATTTGTGGCTCCTCTCAGATTCCAGAACTTTCTGCCACAGAAATGTGAGGAAACTGTGTTTTTTTAGCCAAATTTTGAGGTTTGCAAAGGATTCTGAGTAACAGAACCTGGTCCAAGCCACACAAGTCACCCCATCTTGGATTCCCCTAGGTCTCTAGTTTTCAGAAATGCACAGGTTTGGTAGGTTTCCCTAGGTGCCGGCTGAGCTAGAGGCCTAAATCTACAGGTAGGCACTTTGCAAAAAACACCTCTGTTTTCTTTCAAACATTTGGATGTGTCCACGTTGCGCTTTGGGGTGTTTCCTGTCGCGGGCGCTAGGCCTACCCACACAAGTGAGGTATCATTTTTATCTGGAGACATGGGGGAACGCTGGGTGGAAGGAAATTTGTGGCTCCTCTCAGATTCCAGAACTTTCTGCCACAGAAATGTGAGAAACATGTGTTTTTTTAGCCAAATTTTGAGGTTTGCAAAGGATTCTGGGTAACAGAACCTGGTCCGAGCCACACAAGTCACCCCATCTTGGATTCCCCTAGGTCTCTAGTTTTCAGAAATGCACAGGTTTGGTAGGTTTCCCAAGGTGCCGGCTGAGCTACAGGCCAAAATCTACAGGTAGGCACTTTGCAAAAAACACCTCTGTTTTCTTTAAAAAATTTGGATGTGTCCACGTTGCGCTTTGGGGCGTTTCCTGTCGCGGGCGCTAGGCCTACCCACACAAGTGAGGTATCATTTTTATCAGGAGACGTTGGGGAACGCTGGGTGGAAGGAAATCTGTGGCTCCTCTCAGATTCCAGAACTTTCTGCCACAGAAATGTGAGGAACATGTGTTTTTTTAGCCAAATTTTGAGGTTTGCAAAGGATTCTGGGTAACAGAACCTCGTCCGAGCCACACAAGTCACCCCATCTTGGATTCCCCTAGGTCTCTAGTTTTCAGAAATGCACAGGTTTGGTAGGTTTCCCAAGTTGCCGGCTGAGCTACAGGCCAAAATCTACAGGTAGGCACTTTGCAAAAAACACCTCTGTTTTCTTTAAAAAATTTGGATGTGTCCACGTTGCGCTTTGGGGCGTTTCCTGTCGCGGGCGCTAGGCCTACCCACACAAGTGAGGTATCATTTTTATCAGGAGACGTGGGGGAACACTGGGTGGAAGGAAATTTGTGGCTCCTCTCAGACTCCAGAACTTTCTGCCACAGAAATGTGAGGAACATGTGTTTTTTTAGCCAAAATTTGAGGTTTGCAAAGGATTCTGGGTAACAGAACCTGGCCCGAGCCACACAAGTCACCCCATCTTGGATTCCCCTAGGTCTCTAGTTTTCAGAAATGCACAGGTTTTGTAGGTTTCCCTAGGTGCCGGCTGAGCTACAGGCCAAAATCTACAGGTAGGCTCTTTGCAAAAAACACCTCTGTTTTCTTTCAAAAATTTGGATGTGTCCACGTTGCGCTTTGGGGCGTTTCCTGTCGCGGGCGCTAGGCTTACCCACACAAGTGAGGTATCATTTTTATCAGGAGACGTGGGGGAACACTGGGTGGAAGGAAATTTGTGGCTCCTCTCAGACTCCAGAACTTTCTGCCACAGAAATGTGAGGAACATGTGTTTTTTTAGCCCAATTTTGAGGTTTGCAAAGGATTCTGGGTAACAGAACCTGGTCCGAGCCACACAAGTCTCCCCATCATGGATTCCCCTAGGTCTCTAGTTTTCAGAAATGCACAGGTTTGGTAGGTTTCCCTAGGTGCCGGCTGAGCTACAGGCCAAAATGTATAGGTTGGCACTTTGTAAAAAACACCTCTGTTTTCTTTAAAAAATTTGGATGTGTCCACGTTGCACTTTGGGACGTTTCCTGTCGCGGGCGCTAGGCCTACCCACACAAGTGAGGTATCATTTTTATCAGGAGACGTGGGGGAACACTGGGTGGAAAGAAATTTGTGGCTCCTCTCAGATTCCAGAACTTTCTGCCACAGAAATGTGAGGAACATGTGTTTTTTTAGCCAAATTTTGAGGTTTGCAAAGGATTCTGAGTAACAGAACCTGGTCCGACCCACACAAGTCACCCCATCATGGATTCCCCTAGGTCTCTAGTTTTCAGAAATGCACAGGTTTGGTAGGTTTCCCTAGGTGCCGGCTGAGCTACAGGCCAAAATGTATAGGTTGGCACTTTGTAAAAAACACCTCTGTTTTCTTTCAAAAATTTGGATGTGTCCACGTTGCGCTTTGGGGCGTTTCCTGTCACGTGCGCTAGGCCTACCCACACAAGTGAGGTATCATTTTTATCTGGAGACGTGGGAGACCGCTGGGTGGAAGGAAATTTGAGGCTCCTCTCAGATTCCAGAACTTTCTGCCACAGAAATGTGAGGAAAATGTGTTTTTTTAGCAAATTTTGAAGTTTGCAAAGGATTCTGGGTAACAGAACCTGGTCCGAGCCACACAAGTCACCCCATCTTGGATTCCCCTAGGTTTCTAGTTTTCAGAAATGCACAGGTTTGATAGGTTTCCCTAGGTGCCGGCTGAGCTACAGGCCAAAATCTACAGGTAGGCACTTTGCAAAAAACACCTCTGTTTTCTTTCAAAAATTTGGATGTATCCACGTTGCGCTTTGGGGCGTTTCCTGTCGCGGGCGCTAGGCCTACCCACACAAGTGAGGTATCATTTTTATCGGGAGATGTGGGGGAACGCTGGGTGGAAGGAAATTTGTGGCTCCTATCAGATTCCAGAACTTTCTGCCACAGAAATGTGAGGAACATGTGCTTTTTTAGCCAAATTTTGAGGTTTGCAAAGGATTCTGGGTAACAGAACCTGGTCCGAGCCACACAAGTCACCCCATCTTGGATTCCCCTCGGTCTCTAGTTTTCAGAAATGAACAGGTTTGGTAGGTTTCCCTAGATGCCGGCTGAGCTACAGGCCAAAATCTACAGGTAGGCACTTTGCAAAAAACACCTCTGTTTTCTTTCAAAAATTTGGATGTGTCCACGTTGCGCTTTGGGGCGTATCTTGTCGCGGGCGCTAGGCCTACCCACACAAGTGAGGTATCATTTTTATCGGGAGACGTGGGGGAACGCTGGGTGGAATGAAATTTGTTGCTCCTATCAGATTCCAGAACTTTCTGCCACAGAAATGTGAGGAACATGTGCTTTTTTAGCCAAATTTTGAGGTTTGCAAAGGATTCTGGGTAACAGAACCTGGTCCGAGCCACACAAGTCACCCCATCTTGGATTCCCCTAGGTCTCTAGTTTTCAGAAATGCACAGGTTTGGTAGGTTTCCCTAGGTGCCGGCTGAGGTATAGGCCAAAATCTACAGGTAGGCACTTTGCAAAAAACACCTCTGTTTTCTGTCAAAAAATGGGATGTGTCCACTTTGTGTTTTGGGGCGTTTCCTGTCATGGGCGCTAGGCCTACCCACGCAAGTGAGGTATCATTTTTATCGGGAGACGTGGGGGAACGCTGGGTGGTAGGAAATTTGTGGCTCCTCTCAGATTCCAGAACTTTCTGCCACAGAAATGTGAGGAACATGTGTTTTTTTAGCCAAATTTTGAGGTTTACAAAGGATTCTGGGTAACAGAACCTGGTCCGAGCCACACAAGTCACCCCATCTTGGATTCCCCTAGGTCTCTAGTTTTCAGAAATGCACAGGTTTGGTAGGTTTCCCTAGGTGCCGGCTGAGCTACAGGCCAAAATCTAGAGGTTGGCACTTTGCAAAAAACACCTCTGTTTTCTTTAAAAAATTTGGATGTGTCCATGTTGCGCTTTGGGGCGATTCCTGTCGCGGGCGCTAGGCCTACCCACACAAGTGAGGTATCATTTTTATCAGGAGACGTGGGGGAACACTGGGTGGAAGGAAACTTGTGGCTCCTCTCAGATTCCAGAACTTTCTGCCACAGAAATGTGAGGAACATGTGTTTTTTTAGCCAAATTTTGAGGTTTGCAAAGGATTCTGGGTAACAGAACCTGGTCCGAGCCACACAAGTCACCCCATCTTGGATTCCCCTAGGTCTCTAGTTTTCAGAAATGCACAGGTTTGGTAGGTTTCCCAAGGTGCCGGCTGAGCTACAGGCCAAAATCTACAGGTAGGCACTTTGCATAAAACACCTCTGTTTTCTTTAAAAAATTTGGATGTGTCCACGTTGCGCTTTGGGGCATTTCCTGTCGCGGGCGCTAGGCCTACCCACACAAGTGAGGTATCATTTTTATCAGGAGACGTGGGGGAACACTGGGTGGAAGGAAATTTGTGGCTCCTCTCAGACTCCAGAACTTTCTGCCACAGAAATGTGAGGAACATGTGTTTTTTTAGCCAAATTTTGAGGTTTGCAAAGGATTCTGGGTAACAGAACCTGGTCCGAGCCACACAAGTCACCCCATCATGGATTCCCCTAGGTCTCTAGTTTTCAGAAATGCACAGGTTTGGTAGGCTTCCCTAGGTGCCGGCTGAGCTAGAGGCCTAAATCTACAGGTAGGCACTTTGAAAAAAACACCTCTGTTTTCTTTCAAAAATTTGGATGTGTCCACGTTGCGCTTTGGGGCGTTTCCTGTCACGTGCGCTAGGCCTACCCACACAAGTGAGGTATCATTTTTATCTGGAGACGTGGGGGAACGCTGGGTGGAAGGAAATTTGAGGCTCCTCTCAGATTCCAGAACTTTCTGCCACAGAAATGTGAGGAACATGTGTTTTTTTAGCCAAATTTGGAGGTTTGCAAAGGATTCTGGGTAACAGAACCTGGTCCGAGCCACACAAGTCACCCCATCTTGGATTCCCCTAGGTCTCTAGTTTTCAGAAATGCACAGGTTTGATAGGTTTCCCTAGGTGCCGGCTGAGCTACAGGCCAAAATCTACAGGTAGGCACTTTGCAAAAAACACCTCTGTTTTCTTTAAAAAATGTGGATGTGTCCACGTTGCGCTGTGGGGCGTTTCCTGTCGCGGGCGCTAGGCCTACCCACACAAGTGAGGTATCATTTTTATCGGGAGATGTGGGGGAACGCTGGGTGGAAGGAAATTTGTGGCTCCTATCAGATTCCAGAACTTTCTGCCACAGAAATGTGAGGAACATGTGCTTTTTTAGCCAACTTTGAGGTTTGCAAAGGATTCTGGGTAACAGAACCTGGTCCGAGCCACACAAGTCACCCCATCTTGGATTCCCCTAGGTCTCTAGTTTTCAGACATGCACAGGTTTGGTAGGTTTCCCTTGGTGCCGGCTGAGCTACAGGCCAAAATCTACAGGTAGGCACTTTGCAAAAAACACCTCTGTTTTCTTTAAAAAATTTGGATGTGCCCACGTTGCGCTTTGGGGCGTTTCCTGTCGCGGGCGCTAGGCCTACCCACACAAGTGAGGTATCATTTTTATCGGGAGACGTGGTGGAACGCTGGATGGAAGGAAATTTGTGGCTCCTCTCAGATTCCAGAACTTTCTGCCACAGAAATGTGAGGAACATGTGTTTTTTTAGCCACATTTTGAGGTTTGCAAAGGATTCTGGGTAACAGAACCTGGTCCGAGCCACACAAGTCACCCCATCATGGATTCCCCTAGGTCTCTAGTTTTCAGAAATGCACAGGTTTGGTAGGTTTCCCTAATTGCCGGCTGAGCTACAGGCCAAAATGTACAGGTTGGCACTTTGTAAAAAACACCTCTGTTTTCTTTCAAAAATTTGGATGTGTCCACGTTGCGCTTTGGGGCGTTTCCTGTCGCGGGCGCTAGGCCTACCCACACAAGTGAGGTATCATTTTTATCGGGAGACGTGGGGGAACGCTGGGTGGAAGGATATTTGTGGCTTCTGTCAGATTCCAGAACTTTCTGCCACAGAAATGTGATAAACATGTGCTTTTTTAGCCAAATTTTGAGGTTTGCAAAGTATTCTGGGTAACAGAACCTGGTCCGAGCCACACAAGTAACCCCATCTTGGATTCCCCTAGGTCTCTAGTTTTCAGAAATGCACAGGTTTGGTAGGTTTCCCTAGGTGCCGGCTGAGCTACAGGCCAAAATCTACAGGTAGGCACTTTGCAAAAAACACCTCTGTTTTCTTTCAAAAATTTGGATGTGCCCACGTTGCGCTTTGGGGCTTTCCCTGTCGCGGGCGCTAGGCCTACCCACACAAGTGAGGTATCATTTTTATCGGGAGACGTGGGGGAACGCTGGGTGGAAGGAAATTTGTGGCTCCTATCAGATTCTAGAACTTTCTGGCACAGAAATGTGAGGAACATGTGTTTTTTTTGCCAAATTTTGAGGTTTGCAAAGGATTCTGGGTAACAGAACCTGGTCCGAGCCACACAAGTCACCCCATCTTGGATTACCCAAGGTCTCTAGTTTTCAGAAATGCACAATTTTGGTAGGTTTCCTTAGGTGCCGGCTGACCTACAGGCCAAAATCTACAGGTAGGCACTTTGCAAAAAACACCTCTGTTTTCTTTCAAAAATTTGGATGTGTCCACGTTGCGCTTTGGGGCGTTTCCAGTCGCGGGCGCTAGGCTTACCCACACAAGTGAGGTATCATTTTTATCAGGAGACGTGGGGGAACACTGGGTGGAAGGAAATTTGTGGCTCCTCTCAGACTCCAGAACTTTCTGCCACAGAAATGTGAGGAACATGTGTTTTTTTAGCCAAATTTTGAGGTTTGCAAAGGATTCTGGGTAACAGAACCTGGTCCGAGCCACACAAGTCACCCCATCATGGATTCCCCTAGGTCTCTAGTTTTCAGAAATGCACAGGTTTGGTAGGTTTCCCTAATTGCCGGCTGAGCTACAGGCCAAAATGTACAGGTTGGCACTTTGTAAAAAACACCTCTGTTTTCTTTCAAAAATTTGGATGTGTCCACGTTGCGCTTTGGGACGTTTCCTGTCGCGGGCGCTAGGCCTACCCACACAAGTGAGGTATCATTTTTATCAGGAGACGTGGGGGAACACTGGGTGGAAAGAAATTTGTGGCTCCTCTCAGATTCGAGAACTTTCTGCCACAGAAATGTGAGGAACATAAGTTTTTTTAGCCAAATTTTGAGGTTTGCAAAGGATTCTAAGTAACAGAACCTGGTCCGAGCCACACAAGTCACCCCATCATGGATTCCCCTAGGTCTCTAGTTTTCAGAAATGCACAGGTTTGGTAGGTTTCCCTAGGTGCCGGCTGAGCTAGAGGCCTAAATCTACAGGTAGGCACTTTGAAAAAAACACCTCTGTTTTCTTTCAAAAATTTGGATGTGTCCACGTTGCGCTTTGGAGCGTTTCCTGTCACGTGCGCTAGGCCTACCCACACAAGTGAGGTATCATTTTTATCTGGAGACGTTTGGGAACGCTGGGTGGAAGGAAATTTGTGGCTCCTCTCAGATTCCAGAACTTTCTGCCACAGAAATGTGAGGAACATGTGTTTTTTTAGCCAAATTTTGAGGTTTGCAATGGATTCTGGGTAACAGAACCTGGTCCGAGCCACACAAGTCACCCCATCTTGGATTCCCCTAGGTCTCTAGTTTTCAAAAATGCACAGGTTTGATAGGTTTCCCTAGGTGCCGGCTGAGCTACAGGCCAAAATCTACAGGTAGGCACTTTGCAAAAAACACCTCTGTTTTCTGTAAAAAATGTGGATGTGTCCACGTTGCGCTGTGGGGCGTTTCCTGTCGCGGGCGCTAGGCCTACCCACACAAGTGAGGTATCATTTTTATAGGGAGACGTGGGGGAACGCTGGGTGGAAGGAAATTTGTGGCTCCTCTCAAATTCCAGAACTTTCTGCCACAGAAATGTGAGGAACATGTGTTTTTTTAGCCAAATTTTGAGGTTTGCAAAGGATCCTGAGTAACAGAACCTGGTCCGAGCCACACAAGTCACCCCATCTTGGATTCCCCTAGGTCTCTAGTTTTCAGAAATGCACAGGTTTGGTAGGTTTCCCTAGGTGCCGGCTGAGGTATAGGCCAAAATCTACAGGTAGGCACTTTGCAAAAAACACCTCTGTTTTCTGTCAAAAAATGGGATGTGTCCACTTTGTGTTTTGGGGCGTTTCCTGTCATGGGCGCTAGGCCTACCCACACAAGTGAGGTATCATTTTTATCGGGAGACGTGGGGGAACGCTGGGTGGTAGGAAATTTGTGGCTCCTCTCAGATTCCAGAACTTTCTGCCACAGAAATGTGAGGAACATGTGTTTTTTTAGCCAAATTTTGAGGTTTGCAATGGATTCTGAGTAACAGAACCTGGTCCAAGCCACACAAGTCACCCCATCTTGGATTCCCCTAGGTCTCTAGTTTTCAGAAATGCACAGGTTTGGTAGGTTTCCCTTGGTGCCGGCTGAGCTAGAGGCCTAAATCTACAGGTAGGCACTTTGCAAAAAACACCTCTGTTTTCTTTCAAACATTTGGATGTGTCCACGTTGCGCTTTGGGGTGTTTCCTGTCGCGGGCGCTAGGCCTACCCACACAAGTGAGGTATCATTTTTATCAGGAGACGTGGGGGAACACTGGGTGGAAGGAAATTTGTGGCTCCTCTCAGATTCCAGAACTTTCTGCCACAGAAATGTGAGGAACATGTGTTTTTTTAGCCAAATTTTGAGGTTTGCAAAGGATTCTGGGTAACAGAACCTGGTCCGAGCCACACAAGTCACCCCATCATGGATTCCCCTAGGTCTCTAGTTTTCAGAAATGCACAGGTTTGGTAGGTTTCCCAAGGTGCCGGCTGAGCTACAGGCCAAAATCTACAGGTAGGCACTTTGCAAAAAACACCTCTGTTTTCTTTAAAAAATTTGGATGTGTCCACGTTGCGCTTTGGGGCGTTTCCTGTCGCGGGCGCTAGGCCTACCCACACAAGTGAGGTATCATTTTTATCAGGAGACGTGGGGGAACACTGGGTGGAAGGAAATTTGTGGCTCCTCTCAGACTCCAGAACTTTCTGCCACAGAAATATGAGGAACATGTGTTTTTTTAGCCAAATTTTGAGGTTTGCAAAGGATTCTGGGTAACAGAACCTGGTCCGAGCCACACAAGTCACCCCATCATGGATTCCCCTAGGTCTCTAGTTTTCAGAAATGCACAGGTTTGGTAGGTTTCCCTAGGTGCCGGCTGAGCAACAGGCCAAAATCTACAGGTTGGCACTTTGTAAAAAACACCTCTGTTTTCTTTCAAAAATTTGGATGTGTTCACGTTGCGCTTTGGGACGTTTCCTGTCGCGGGCGCTAGGCCTACCCACACAAGTGAGGTATCATTTTTATCAGGAGACCTGGGGGAACACTGGGTGGAAAGATATTTGTGGCTCATCTCAGATTCGATAACTTTCTGCCACAGAAATGTGAGGAACATGTGTTTTTTTAGCCAAATTTTGAGGTTTGCAAAGGATCCTAAGTAACAGAACCTGGTCCGAGCCACACAAGTCACCCCATCTTGGATTCCCCTAGGTCTCTAGTTTTCAGAAATGCACAGTTGTGGTAGGTTTCCCTAGGTGCCGGCTGAGGAATAGGCCAAAATCTACAGGTAGGCACTTTGCAAAAAACACCTCTGTTTTCTGTCTAAAAATGGGATGTGTCCACGTTGTGTTTTGGGGCGTTTCCTGTCGCGGGCGCTAGGCCTACCCAGACAAGTGAGGTATCATTTTTATCAGGAGACGTGGGGGAACACTGGGTGGAAGGAAATTTGTGGCTCCTCTCAGATTCCAGAACTTTCTGCCTCAGAAATGTGAGGAACATGTGTTTTTTTAGCCAAATTTTGAGGTTTGCAATGGATTCTGAGTAACAGAACCTGGTCCAAGCCACACAAGTCACCCCATCTTGGATTCCCCTAGGTCTCTAGTTTTCAGAAATGCACAGGTTTGGTAGGTTTCCCTAGGTGCCGGCTGAGCTAGAGGCCTAAATCTACAGGTAGGCACTTTGCAAAAAACACCTCTGTTTTCTTTCAAACATTTGGATGTGTCCACGTTGCGCTTTGGGGTGTTTCCTGTCGCGGGCGCTAGGCCTACCCACACAAGTGAGGTATCATTTTTATCTGGAGACGTGGGGGAACGCTGGGTGGAAGGAAATTTGTGGCTCCTCTCAGATTCCAGAACTTTCTGCCACAGAAATGTGAGGAACATGTGTTTTTTTAGCCAAATTTTGAGGTTTGCAAAGGATTCTGGGTAACAGAACCTGGTCAGAGCCACACAATTCACCCCATCTTGGATTCCCCTAGGTCTCTAGTTTTCAGAAATGCACAGGTTTGGTAGGTTTCCCAAGGTGCCGGCTGAGCTACAGGACAAAATCTACAGGTAGGCACTTTGCAAAAAACACCTCTGTTTTCTTTAAAAAATGTGGATGTGTCCACGTTGCGCTGTGGGGCGTTTCCTGTCGCGGGCGCTAGGCCTACCCACACAAGTGAGGTATCATTTTTATAGGGAGACGTGGGGGAACGCTGGGTGGAAGGAAATTTGTGGCTCCTCTCAAATTCCAGAACTTTCTGCCACAGAAATGTGAGGAACATGTGTTTTTTTAGCCAAATTTTGAGGTTTGCAAAGGATCCTGAGTAACAGAACCTGGTCCGAGCCACACAAGTCACCCCATCTTGGATTCCCCTAGGTCTCTAGTTTTCAGAAATGCACAGGTTTGGTAGGTTTCCCTAGGTGCCGGCTGAGGTATAGGCCAAAATCTACAGGTAGGCACTTTGCAAAAAACACCTCTGTTTTCTGTCAAAAAATGGGATGTGTCCACTTTGTGTTTTGGGGCGTTTCCTGTCATGGGCGCTAGGCCTACCCACACAAGTGAGGTATCATTTTTATCGGGAGACGTGGGGGAACGCTGGGTGGTAGGCAATTTGTGGCTCCTCTCAGATTCCAGAACTTTCTGCCACAGAAATGTGAGGAACATGTGTTTTTTTAGCCAAATTTTGAGGTTTGCAAAGGATTATGGGTAACAGAACCTGGTCCGAGCCACACAAGTCACCCCATCTTGGATTCCCCTAGGTCTCTAGTTTTCAGAAATGCACAGGTTTGGTAGGTTTCCCTAGGTGCCGGCTGAGCTACAGGCCAAAATCTACAGGTTGGCACTTTGCAAAAAACACCTCTGTTTTCTTTAAAAAATGTGGATGTGTCCACGTTGCGCTTTGGGGCGATTCCTGTCGCGGGCGCTAGGCCTACCCACACAAGTGAGGTATCATTTTTATCAGGAGACGTGGGGGAGCACTGGGTGGAAGGAAATTTGTGGCTACTCTCAGATTCCAGAACTTTCTGCCACAGAAATGTGAGGAACATGTGTTTTTTTAGCCAAATTTTGAGGTTTGCAATGGATTCTGAGTAACAGAACCTGGTCCAAGCCACACAAGTCTCCCCATCTTGGATTCCCCTAGGTCTCTAGTTTTCAGAAATGCACAGGTTTGGTAGGTTTCCCTAGGTGCCGGCTGAGCTAGAGGCCTAAATCTACAGGTAGGCACTTTGCAAAAAACACCTCTGTTTTCTTTCAAACATTTGGATGTGTCCACGTTGCGCTTTGGGGTGTTTCCTGTCGCGGGCGCTAGGCCTACCCACACAAGTGAGGTATCATTTTTATCTGGAGACGTGGGGGAACGCTGGGAGGAAGGAAATCTGTGGCTCCTCTCAGATTCCAGAACTTTCTGCCACAGAAATGTGAGGAACATGTGTTTTTTTAGCCAAATTTTGAGGTTTGCAAAGGATCCTGAGTAACAGAACCTGGTCCGAGCCACACAAGTCACCCCATCTTGGATTCCCCTAGGTCTCTAGTTTTCAGAAATGCACAGGTTTGGTAGGTTTCCCTAGGTGCCGGCTGAGGTATAGGCCAAAATCTACAGGTAGGCACTTTGCAAAAAACACCTCTGTTTTCTGTCAAAAAATGGGATGTGTCCACTTTGTGTTTTGGGGCGTTTCCTGTCATGGGCGCTAGGCCTACCCACACAAGTGAGGTATCATTTTTATCGGGAGACGTGGGGGAACGCTGGGTGGTAGGAAATTTGTGGCTCCTCTCAGATTCCAGAACTTTCTGCCACAGAAATGTGAGGAACATGTGTTTTTTTTAGCCAAATTTTGAGGTTTGCAAAGGATTCTGGGTAACAGAACCTGGTCCGAGCCACACAAGTAACCCCATCTTGGATTCCCCTAGGTCTCTAGTTTTCAGAAATGCACAGGTTTGGTAGGTTTCCCTAGGTGCCGGCTGAGCTACAGGCCAAAATCTACAGGTTGGCACTTTGCAAAAAACACCTCTGTTTTCTTTAAAAAATTTGGATGTGTCCACGTTGCGCTTTCGGGCGATTCCTGTCGCGGGCGCTAGGCCTACCCACACAAGTGAGGTATCATTTTTATCAGGAGACGTGGGGGAACACTGGGTGGAAGGAAATTTGTGGCTCCTCTCAGATTCCAGAACTTTCTGCCACAGAAATGTGAGGAACATGTGTTTTTTTAGCCAAATTTTGAGGTTTGCAAGGGATTCTGAGTAACAGAACCTGGTCCAAGCCACACAAGTCACCCCATCTTGGATTCCCCTAGGTCTCTAGTTTTCAGAAATGCACAGGTTTGGTAGGTTTCCCTAGGTGCCGGCTGAGCTAGAGGCCTAAATCTACAGGTAGGCACTTTGCAAAAAACACCTCTGTTTTCTTTCAAACATTTGGATGTGTCCACGTTGCGCTTTGGGGTGTTTCCTGTCGCGGGCGCTAGGCCTACCCACACAAGTGAGGTATCATTTTTATCTGGAGACGTGGGGGAACGCTGGGTGGAAGGAAATTTGTGGCTCCTCTCAGATTCCAGAACTTTCTGCCACAGAAATGTGAGGAACATGTGTTTTTTTAGCCAAAATTTGAGGTTTGCAAAGGATTCTGGGTAACAGAACCTGGTCCGAGCCACACAAGTCACCCCATCTTGGATTCCCCTAGGTCTCTAGTTTTCAGAAATGCACAGGTTTGGTAGGTTTCCCAAGGTGCCGGCTGAGCTAGAGGCCAAAATCTACAGGTAGGCACTTTGCATAAAACACCTCTGTTTTCTTTAAAAAATTTGGATGTGTCCACGTTGCGCTTTGGGGTGTTTCCTGTCGCGGGCGCTAGGCCTACCCACACAAGTGAGGTATCATTTTTATCTGGAGACGTGGGGGAACGCTGGGAGGAAGGAAATCTGTGGCTCCTCTCAGATTCCAGAACTTTCTGCCACAGAAATGTGAGGAACATGTGTTTTTTTAGCCAAATTTTGAGGTTTGCAAAGGATCCTGAGTAACAGAACCTGGTCCGAGCCACACAAGTCACCCCATCTTGGATTCCCCTAGGTCTCTAGTTTTCAGAAATGCACAGGTTTGGTAGGTTTCCCTAGGTGCCGGCTGAGGTATAGGCCAAAATCTACAGGTAGGCACTTTGCAAAAAACACCTCTGTTTTCTGTCAAAAAATGGGATGTGTCCACTTTGTGTTTTGGGGCGTTTCCTGTCATGGGCGCTAGGCCTACCCACACAAGTGAGGTATCATTTTTATCGGGAGACGTGGGGGAACGCTGGGTGGTAGGAAATTTGTGGCTCCTCTCAGATTCCAGAACTTTCTGCCACAGAAATGTGAGGAACATGTGTTTTTTTAGCCAAATTTTGAGGTTTGCAAAGGATTCTGGGTAACAGAACCTGGTCCGAGCCACACAAGTAACCCCATCTTGGATTCCCCTAGGTCTCTAGTTTTCAGAAATGCACAGGTTTGGTAGGTTTCCCTAGGTGCCGGCTGAGCTACAGGCCAAAATCTACAGGTTGGCACTTTGCAAAAAACACCTCTGTTTTCTTTAAAAAATTTGGATGTGTCCACGTTGCGCTTTCGGGCGATTCCTGTCGCGGGCGCTAGGCCTACCCACACAAGTGAGGTATCATTTTTATCAGGAGACGTGGGGGAACACTGGGTGGAAGGAAATTTGTGGCTCCTCTCAGATTCCAGAACTTTCTGCCACAGAAATGTGAGGAACATGTGTTTTTTTAGCCAAATTTTGAGGTTTGCAAGGGATTCTGAGTAACAGAACCTGGTCCAAGCCACACAAGTCACCCCATCTTGGATTCCCCTAGGTCTCTAGTTTTCAGAAATGCACAGGTTTGGTAGGTTTCCCTAGGTGCCGGCTGAGCTAGAGGCCTAAATCTACAGGTAGGCACTTTGCAAAAAACACCTCTGTTTTCTTTCAAACATTTGGATGTGTCCACGTTGCGCTTTGGGGTGTTTCCTGTCGCGGGCGCTAGGCCTACCCACACAAGTGAGGTATCATTTTTATCTGGAGACGTGGGGGAACGCTGGGTGGAAGGAAATTTGTGGCTCCTCTCAGATTCCAGAACTTTCTGCCACAGAAATGTGAGGAACATGTGTTTTTTTAGCCAAAATTTGAGGTTTGCAAAGGATTCTGGGTAACAGAACCTGGTCCGAGCCACACAAGTCACCCCATCTTGGATTCCCCTAGGTCTCTAGTTTTCAGAAATGCACAGGTTTGGTAGGTTTCCCAAGGTGCCGGCTGAGCTACAGGCCAAAATCTACAGGTAGGCACTTTGCATAAAACACCTCTGTTTTCTTTAAAAAATTTGGATGTGTCCACGTTGCGCTTTGGGGCGTTTCCTGTCGCGGGCTCTAGGCCTACCCACACAAGTGAGGTATCATTTTTATCAGGAGACGTGGGGGAACACTGGGTGGAAGGAAATTTGTGGCTCCTCTCAGACTCCAGAACTTTCTGCCACAGAAATATGAGGAACATGTGTTTTTTTAGCCAAATTTTGAGGTTTGCAAAGGATTCTGGGTAACAGAACCTGGTCCGAGCCACACAAGTCACCCCATCATGGATTCCCCTAGGTCTCTAGTTTTCAGAAATGCACAGGTTTGGTAGGTTTCCCTAGGTGCCGGCTGAGCAACAGGCCAAAATCTACAGGTTGGCACTTTGTAAAAAACACCTCTGTTTTCTTTCAAAAATTTGGATGTGTTCACGTTGCGCTTTGGGACGTTTCCTGTCGCGGGCGCTAGGCCTACCCACACAAGTGAGGTATCATTTTTATCAGGAGACCTGGGGGAACACTGGGTGGAAAGATATTTGTGGCTCATCTCAGATTCGATAACTTTCTGCCACAGAAATGTGAGGAACATGTGTTTTTTTAGCCAAATTTTGAGGTTTGCAAAGGATCCTAAGTAACAGAACCTGGTCCGAGCCACACAAGTCACCCCATCTTGGATTCCCCTAGGTCTCTAGTTTTCAGAAATGCACAGTTGTGGTAGGTTTCCCTAGGTGCCGGCTGAGGAATAGGCCAAAATCTACAGGTAGGCACTTTGCAAAAAACACCTCTGTTTTCTGTCTAAAAATGGGATGTGTCCACGTTGTGTTTTGGGGCGTTTCCTGTCGCGGGCGCTAGGCCTACCCACACAAGTGAGGTATCATTTTTATCAGGAGACGTGGGGGAACACTGGGTGGAAGGAAATTTGTGGCTCCTCTCAGATTCCAGAACTTTCTGCCTCAGAAATGTGAGGAACATGTGTTTTTTTAGCCAAATTTTGAGGTTTGCAATGGATTCTGAGTAACAGAACCTGGTCCAAGCCACACAAGTCACCCCATCTTGGATTCCCCTAGGTCTCTAGTTTTCAGAAATGCACAGGTTTGGTAGGTTTCCCTAGGTGCCGGCTGAGCTAGAGGCCTAAATCTACAGGTAGGCACTTTGCAAAAAACACCTCTGTTTTCTTTCAAACATTTGGATGTGTCCACGTTGCGCTTTGGGGTGTTTCCTGTCGCGGGCGATAGGCCTACCCACACAAGTGAGGTATCATTTTTATCTGGAGACGTGGGGGAACGCTGGGTGGAAGGAAATTTGTGGCTCCTCTCAGATTCCAGAACTTTCGGCCACAGAAATGTGAGGAACATGTGTTTTTTTAGCCAAATTTTGAGGTTTGCAAAGGATTCTGGGTAACAGAACCTGGTCAGAGCCACACAATTCACCCCATCTTGGATTCCCCTAGGTCTCTAGTTTTCAGAAATGCACAGGTTTGGTAGGTTTCCCAAGGTGCCGGCTGAGCTACAGGACAAAATCTACAGGTAGGCACTTTGCAAAAAACACCTCTTTTTTCTTTAAAAAATGTGGATGTGTCCACGTTGCGCTGTGGGGCGTTTCCTGTCGCGGGCGCTAGGCCTACCCACACAAGTGAGGTATCATTTTTATAGGGAGACGTGGGGGAACGCTGGGTGGAAGGAAATTTGTGGCTCCTCTCAAATTCCAGAACTTTCTGCCACAGAAATGTGAGGAACATGTGTTTTTTTAGCCAAATTTTGAGGTTTGCAAAGGATCCTGAGTAACAGAACCTGGTCCGAGCCACACAAGTCACCCCATCTTGGATTCCCCTAGGTCTCTAGTTTTCAGAAATGCACAGGTTTGGTAGGTTTCCCTAGGTGCCGGCTGAGGTATAGGCCAAAATCTACAGGTAGGCACTTTGCAAAAAACACCTCTGTTTTCTGTCAAAAAATGGGATGTGTCCACTTTGTGTTTTGGGGCGTTTCCTGTCATGGGCGCTAGGCCTACCCACACAAGTGAGGTATCATTTTTATCGGGAGACGTGGGGGAACGCTGGGTGGTAGGCAATTTGTGGCTCCTCTCAGATTCCAGAACTTTCTGCCACAGAAATGTGAGGAACATGTGTTTTTTTAGCCAAATTTTGAGGTTTGCAAAGGATTATGGGTAACAGAACCTGGTCCGAGCCACACAAGTCACCCCATCTTGGATTCCCTTAGGTCTCTAGTTTTCAGAAATGCACAGGTTTGGTAGGTTTCCCTAGGTGCCGGCTGAGCTACAGGCCAAAATCTACAGGTTGGCACTTTGCAAAAAACACCTCTGTTTTCTTTAAAAAATGTGGATGTGTCCACGTTGCGCTTTGGGGCGATTCCTGTCGCGGGCGCTAGGCCTACCCACACAAGTGAGGTATCATTTTTATCAGGAGACGTGGGGGAGCACTGGGTGGAAGGAAATTTGTGGCTACTCTCAGATTCCAGAACTTTCTGCCACAGAAATGTGAGGAACATGTGTTTTTTTAGCCAAATTTTGAGGTTTGCAATGGATTCTGAGTAACAGAACCTGGTCCAAGCCACACAAGTCTCCCCATCTTGGATTCCCCTAGGTCTCTAGTTTTCAGAAATGCACAGGTTTGGTAGGTTTCCCTAGGTGCCGGCTGAGCTAGAGGCCTAAATCTACAGGTAGGCACTTTGCAAAAAACACCTCTGTTTTCTTTCAAACATTTGGATGTGTCCACGTTGCGCTTTGGGGTGTTTCCTGTCGCGGGCGCTAGGCCTACCCACACAAGTGAGGTATCATTTTTATCTGGAGACGTGGGGGAACGCTGGGAGGAAGGAAATCTGTGGCTCCTCTCAGATTCCAGAACTTTCTGCCACAGAAATGTGAGGAACATGTGTTTTTTTAGCCAAATTTTGAGGTTTGCAAAGGATCCTGAGTAACAGAACCTGGTCCGAGCCACACAAGTCACCCCATCTTGGATTCCCCTAGGTCTCTAGTTTTCAGAAATGCACAGGTTTGGTAGGTTTCCCTAGGTGCCGGCTGAGGTATAGGCCAAAATCTACAGGTAGGCACTTTGCAAAAAACACCTCT